>NW_028116081.1:600000-870000 GCF_964273445.1 Streptopelia decaocto
GAATCTCTCCTGGAGTTTGAGAGATTTGGACGTGAAAGGCTACCAATCTTGTTGGGGATTGGGAACCCTTCGCGACAATGTCCAAAGTTTCAGCGGGATTTCCAAAATGTTGAAAGGAACTCGAACCATGTCAACCTTGGTTTTGAGAATCTCTCCCGGAGTTTGAGAGATTTGGACGTGAAAGGGTACCAATCTCGTCGGGGATTAGGAACCCTTCGCGAGAATGTCCAAAGTTTCAGCGGGATTTCCAAAATGTTGAAAGCAACTCGAAACGTGTCAACCTTGGTTTTGAGAATCTCTCCCGGAGTTTGAGAGATTTGGACATGAAAGGGTACCAATCTTGTCGGGGATTGGGAACCCTTCGCGAGAATGTCCAAAGTTTCAGCGGGATTTCCAAAATGTTGAAAGGAACTCGAAACATGTCAACCTTGGTTTTGAGAATCTCTCCTGGAGTTTGAGAGATTTGGACGTGAAAGGGTACCAATCTTGTCGGGGATTGGGAACCCTTCGCGAGAATGTCCAAAGTTTCAGCGGGATTTCCAAAATGTTGAAAGGAACTCGAAACGTGTCAACCTTGGTTTTGAGAATCTCTCCCGAGTTTAAGAGATTTGGACGTGAAAGGGTACCAATCTTGTCGGGGATTGGGAACCCTTCGCGACAATGTCCAAAGTTTCAGCGGGATTTCCAAAATGTTGAAAGGAACTCGAAACATGTCAACCTTGGTTTTGAGAATCTCTCCCGGAGTTTGAGAGATTTGGACGTGAAAGGGTACCAATCTTGTCAGGGATTGGGAACCCTTCGCGAGAATGTCAAAAGTTTCAGCGGGATTTCCAAAATGTTGAAAGGAACTCGAAACATGTCAACCTTGGTTTTGAGAATCTCTCCCGGAGTTTGAGAGATTTGGACGTGAAACGGTACCAATCTTGTCGGGGATTGGGAACCCTTCGCGAGAATGTCCAAAGTTTCAGCGGGATTTCCAAAATGTTGAAAGGAACTCGAACCATGTCAACCTTGGTTTTGAGAATCTCTCCCGGAGTTTGAGAGATTTGGACGTGAAAGGGTACCAATCTTGTCGGGGATTGGGAACCCTTCGCGAGAATGTCCAAAGTTTCAGCGGGATTTCCAAAATGTTGAAAGGAACTCGAACCATGTCAACCTTGGTTTTGAGAATCTCTCCCGGAGTTTGAGAGATTTGGACGTGAAAGGGTACCAATCTTGTCGGGGATTAGGAACCCTTCGCGAGAATGTCCAAAGTTTCAGCGGGATTTCCAAAATGTTGAAAGCAACTCGAAACGTGTCAACCTTGGTTTTGAGAATCTCTCCCGGAGTTTGAGAGATTTGGACATGAAAGGGTACCAATCTTGTCGGGGATTGGGAACCCTTCGCGAGAATGTCCAAAGTTTCAGCGGGATTTCCAAAATGTTGAAAGGAACTCGAAACGTGTCAACCTTGGTTTTGAGAATCTCTCCCGAGTTTAAGAGATTTGGACGTGAAAGGGTACCAATCTTGTCGGGGATTGGGAACCCTTCGCGACAATGTCCAAAGTTTCAGCGGGATTTCCAAAATGTTGAAAGGAACTCGAAACATGTCAACCTTGGTTTTGAGAATCTCTCCCGGAGTTTGAGAGATTTGGACGTGAAAGGGTACCAATCTTGTCAGGGATTGGGAACCCTTCGCGAGAATGTCCAAAGTTTCAGCGGGATTTCCAAAATGTTGAAAGGAACTCGAAACATGTCAACCTTGGTTTTGAGAATCTCTCCCGGAGTTTGAGAGATTTGGACGTGAAACGGTACCAATCTTGTCGGGGATCGGGAACCTTTCGCGAGAATGTCCAAAGTTTCAGCGGGATTTCCAAAATGTTGAAAGGAACTCGAACCATGTCAACCTTGGTTTTGAGAATCTCTCCCGGAGTTTGAGAGATTTGGACGTGAAAGGGTACCAATCTTGTCGGGGATTGGGAACCCTTCGCGAGAATGTCCAAAGTTTCAGCGGGATTTCCAAAATGTTGAAAGGAACTCGAACCATGTCAACCTTGGTTTTGAGAATCTCTCCCGGAGTTTGAGAGATTTGGACGTGAAAGGGTACCAATCTCGTCGGGGATTAGGAACCCTTCGCGAGAATGTCCAAAGTTTCAGCGGGATTTCCAAAATGTTGAAAGGAACTCGAAACATGTCAACCTTGGTTTTGAGAATCTCTCCCGGAGTTTGAGAGATTTGGACGTGAAAGGGTACCAATCTCGTCGGGGATTAGGAACCCTTCGCGAGAATGTCCAAAGTTTCAGCGGGATTTCCAAAATGTTGAAAGGAACTCGAAACATGTCAACCTTGGTTTTGAGAATCTCTCCCGGAGTTTGAGAGATTTGGACGTGAAACGGTACCAATCTTGTCGGGGATTGGGAACCCTTCGCGAGAATGTCCAAAGTTTCAGCGGGATTTCCAAAATGTTGAAAGGAACAAGAAACATGTCAACCTTGGTTTTGAGAATCTCTCCCGGAGTTTGAGAGATTTGGACGTGAAAGGGTACCAATCTTGTCGGGGATTGGGAACCCTTCGCGAGAATGTCCAAAGTTTCAGCGGGATTTCCAAAATGTTGAAAGGAACTCGAAACATGTCAACCTTGGTTTTGAGAATCTCTCCCGGAGTTTGAGAGATTTGGACGTGAAATTATACCAATCTTGTCGGGGATCAGGTACCCTTCGCGAGAATGTCCAAAGTTTCAGCGGGATTTCCAAAATGTTGAAAGGAACTCGAAACATGTCAACCTTGGTTTTGAGAATCTCTCCCGGAGTTTGAGAGATTTGGACGTGAAAGGGTACCAATCTTGTCGGGGATCGGGAACCCTTCGCGAGAATGTCCAAAGTTTCAGCGGGATTTCCAAAATGTTGAAAGGAACTCGAAACATGTCAACCTTGGTTTTGAGAATCTCTCCCGGAGTTTGAGAGATTTGGACGTGAAAGGGTACCAGTCTTGTCGGGGATTGGGAACCCTTCGCGAGAATGTCCAAAGTTTCAGCGGGATTTCCAAAATGTTGAAAGGAACTCGAAACATGTCAACCTTGGTTTTGAGAATCTCTCCTGGAGTTTGAGAGATTTGGACGTGAAAGGGTACCAATCTTGTCGCGGATTGGGAACCCTTCGCCAGAATGTCCAAAGTTTCAGCGGGATTTCCAAAATGTTGAAAGGAACTCGAACCATGTCAACCTTGGTTTTGAGAATCTCTCCCGGAGTTTGAGAGATTTGGACGTGAAAGGGTACCAATCTTGTCGGGGATCGGGAACCCTTCGCGAGAATGTCCAAAGTTTCAGCGGGATTTCCAAAATGTTGAAAGGAACTCGAAACATGTCAACCATGGTTTTGAGAATCTCTCCCGGAGTTTGAGAGATTTGGACGTGAAAGGGTACCAATCTAGTCGGGGATTAGGAACCCTTCGCGAGAATGTCCAAAGTTTCAGCGGGATTTCCAAAATGTTGAAAGGAACTCGAAACATGTCAACCTTGGTTTTGAGAATCTCTCCTGGAGTTTGAGAGATTTGGACGTGAAAGGCTACCAATCTTGTTGGGGATTGGGAACCCTTCGCGACAATGTCCAAAGTTTCAGCGGGATTTCCAAAATGTTGAAAGGAACTCGAACCATGTCAACCTTGGTTTTGAGAATCTCTCCCGGAGTTTGAGAGATTTGGACGTGAAAGGGTACCAATCTCGTCGGGGATTAGGAACCCTTCGCGAGAATGTCCAAAGTTTCAGCGGGATTTCCAAAATGTTGAAAGGAACTCGAAACGTGTCAACCTTGGTTTTGAGAATCTCTCCCGGAGTTTGAGAGATTTGGACATGAAAGGGTACCAATCTTGTCGGGGATTGGGAACCCTTCGCGAGAATGTCCAAAGTTTCAGCGGGATTTCCAAAATGTTGAAAGGAACTCGAAACATGTCAACCTTGGTTTTGAGAATCTCTCCTGGAGTTTGAGAGATTTGGACGTGAAAGGGTACCAATCTTGTCGGGGATTGGGAACCCTTCGCGAGAATGTCCAAAGTTTCAGCGGGATTTCCAAAATGTTGAAAGGAACTCGAACCATGTCAACCTTGGTTTTGAGAATCTCTCCCGGAGTTTGAGAGATTTGGACGTGAAACGGTACCAATCTTGTCGGGGATCGGGAACCCTTCGCCAGAATGTCCAAAGTTTCAGCGGGATTTCCAAAATGTTGAAAGGAACTCGAACCATGTCAACCTTGGCTTTGAGAATCTCTCCCGGAGTTTGAGAGATTTGGACGTGAAAGGGTACCAATCTAGTCGGGGATTAGGAACCCTTCGCGAGAATGTCCAAAGTTTCAGCGGGATTTCCAAAATTTTGAAAGGAACTCGAAACGTGTCAACCTTGGTTTTGAGAATCTCTCCCGAGTTTAAGAGATTTGGACGTGAAAGGGTACCAATCTTGTCGGGGATTGGGAACCCTTCGCGAGAATGTCCAAAGTTTCAGCGGGATTTCCAAAATGTTGAAAGGAACTCGAAACATGTCAACCTTGGTTTTGAGAATCTCTCCCGGAGTTTGAGAGATTTGGACGTGAAAGGGTACCAATCTTGTCAGGGATTGGGAACCCTTCGCGAGAATGTCCAAAGTTTCAGCGGGATTTCCAAAATGTTGAAAGGAACTCGAAACATGTCAACCTTGGTTTTGAGAATCTCTCCCGGAGTTTGAGAGATTTGGACGTGAAACGGTACCAATCTTGTCGGGGATCGGGAACCCTTCGCGAGAATGTCCAAAGTTTCAGCGGGATTTCCAAAATGTTGAAAGGAACTCGAACCATGTCAACCTTGGTTTTGAGAATCTCTCCCGGAGTTTGAGAGATTTGGACGTGAAAGGGTACCAATCTTGTCGGGGATTGGGAACCCTTCGCGAGAATGTCCAAAGTTTCAGCGGGATTTCCAAAATGTTGAAAGGAACTCGAAACATGTCAACCATGGTTTTGAGAATCTCTCCCGGAGTTTGAGAGATTTGGACGTGAAAGGGTACCAATCTAGTCGGGGATTAGGAACCCTTCGCGAGAATGTCCAAAGTTTCAGCGGTATTTCCAAAATGTTGAAAGGAACTCGAAACATGTCAACCTTGGTTTTGAGAATCTCTCCTGGAGTTTGAGAGATTTGGACGTGAAAGGCTACCAATCTTGTTGGGGATTGGGAACCCTTCGCGACAATGTCCAAAGTTTCAGCGGGATTTCCAAAATGTTGAAAGGAACTCGAACCATGTCAACCTTGGTTTTGAGAATCTCTCCCGGAGTTTGAGAGATTTGGACGTGAAAGGGTACCAATCTCGTCGGGGATTAGGAACCCTTCGCGAGAATGTCCAAAGTTTCAGCGGGATTTCCAAAATGTTGAAAGCAACTCGAAACGTGTCAACCTTGGTTTTGAGAATCTCTCCCGGAGTTTGAGAGATTTGGACATGAAAGGGTACCAATCTTGTCGGGGATTGGGAACCCTTCGCGAGAATGTCCAAAGTTTCAGCGGGATTTCCAAAATGTTGAAAGGAACTCGAAACATGTCAACCTTGGTTTTGAGAATCTCTCCTGGAGTTTGAGAGATTTGGACGTGAAAGGGTACCAATCTTGTCGGGGATTGGGAACCCTTCGCGAGAATGTCCAAAGTTTCAGCGGGATTTCCAAAATGTTGAAAGGAACTCGAAACGTGTCAACCTTGGTTTTGAGAATCTCTCCCGAGTTTAAGAGATTTGGACGTGAAAGGGTACCAATCTTGTCGGGGATTGGGAACCCTTCGCGACAATGTCCAAAGTTTCAGCGGGATTTCCAAAATGTTGAAAGGAACTCGAAACATGTCAACCTTGGTTTTGAGAATCTCTCCCGGAGTTTGAGAGATTTGGACGTGAAAGGGTACCAATCTTGTCAGGGATTGGGAACCCTTCGCGAGAATGTCAAAAGTTTCAGCGGGATTTCCAAAATGTTGAAAGGAACTCGAAACATGTCAACCTTGGTTTTGAGAATCTCTCCCGGAGTTTGAGAGATTTGGACGTGAAACGGTACCAATCTTGTCGGGGATTGGGAACCCTTCGCGAGAATGTCCAAAGTTTCAGCGGGATTTCCAAAATGTTGAAAGGAACTCGAACCATGTCAACCTTGGTTTTGAGAATCTCTCCCGGAGTTTGAGAGATTTGGACGTGAAAGGGTACCAATCTTGTCGGGGATTGGGAACCCTTCGCGAGAATGTCCAAAGTTTCAGCGGGATTTCCAAAATGTTGAAAGGAACTCGAACCATGTCAACCTTGGTTTTGAGAATCTCTCCCGGAGTTTGAGAGATTTGGACGTGAAAGGGTACCAATCTCGTCGGGGATTAGGAACCCTTCGCGAGAATGTCCAAAGTTTCAGCGGGATTTCCAAAATGTTGAAAGCAACTCGAAACGTGTCAACCTTGGTTTTGAGAATCTCTCCCGGAGTTTGAGAGATTTGGACATGAAAGGGTACCAATCTTGTCGGGGATTGGGAACCCTTCGCGAGAATGTCCAAAGTTTCAGCGGGATTTCCAAAATGTTGAAAGGAACTCGAAACATGTCAACCTTGGTTTTGAGAATCTCTCCCGGAGTTTGAGAGATTTGGACGTGAAAGGGTACCAATCTTGTCGGGGATCGGGAACCCTTCGCGAGAATGTCCAAAGTTTCAGCGGGATTTCCAAAATGTTGAAAGGAACTCGAACCATGTCAACCTTGGCTTTGAGAATCTCTCCCGGAGTTTGAGAGATTTGGACGTGAAAGGGTACCAATCTTGTCGGGGATTGGGAACCCTTCGCCAGAATGTCCAAAGTTTCAGCGGGATTTCCAAAATGTTGAAAGGAACTCGAACCATGTCAACCTTGGCTTTGAGAATCTCTCCCGGAGTTTGAGAGATTTGGACGTGAAAGGGTACCAATCTTGTCGGGGATTGGGAACCCTTCGCCAGAATGTCCAAAGTTTCAGCGGGATTTCCAAAATGTTGAAAGGAACTCGAACCATGTCAACCTTGGTTTTGAGAATCTCTCCCGGAGTTTGAGAGATTTGGACGTGAAAGGGTACCAATCTCGTCGGGGATTGGGAACCCTTCGCGAGAATGTCCAAAGTTTCAGCGGGATTTCCAAACTGTTGAAAGGAACTCGAACCATGTCAACCTTTGTTTTGAGAATCTCTCCCGGAGTTTGAGAGATTTGGACGTGAAAGGGTACGAATCTTGTCGGGGATTGGGAACCCTTCGCGAGAATGTCCAAAGTTTCAGCGGGATTTCCAAAATGTTGAAAGGAACTCGAAACATGTCAACCTTGGTTTTGAGAATCTCTCCCGGAGTTTGAGAGATTTGGACGTGAAACGGTACCAATCTTGTCGGGGATCGGGAACCCTTCGCGAGAATGTCCAAAGTTTCAGCGGGATTTCCAAAATTTTGAAAGGAACTCGAAACGTGTCAACCTTGGTTTTGAGAATCTCTCCCGGAGTTTGAGAGATTTGGACGTGAAAGGGTACCAATCTTGTCGGGGATTGGGAACCCTTCGCGAGAATGTCCAAAGTTTCAGCGGAATTTCCAAAATGTTGAAAGGAACAAGAAACATGTCAACCTTGGTTTTGAGAATCTCTCCCAGACTTTGAGAGATTTGCACGTGAAAGGGTACCAGCCTTGTCGGGGATTGGGAACCCTTCCCGAGAATGTCCAAAGTTTCAGCGGGATTTCCAAAATGTTGAAAGGAACTCGAAAGATGTCAACCTTGGCTTTGAGAATCTCTCCCGGAGTTTGAGAGATTTGGACGTGAAAGGGTACCAATCTTGTCGGGGATTGGGAACCCTTCGCGAGAATGTCCAAAGTTTCAGCGGGATTTCCAAAATGTTGAAAGGAACAAGAAACATGTCAACCTTGGTTTTGAGAATCTCTCCCGGACTTTGAGAGATTTGGACGTGAAAGGGTACCAGTCTTGTCGGGGATGGGGAACCCTTCGCGAGAATGTCCAAAGTTTCAGCGGGATTTCCAAAATGTTGAAAGGAACTCGAAACATGTCAACCTTGGTTTTGAGAATCTCTCCCGGAGTTTGAGAGATTTGGACGTGAAAGGGTACCAATCTTGTCGGGGATTGGGAACCCTTCGCGAGAATGTCCAAAGTTTCAGCGGGATTTCCAAAATGTTGAAAGGAACTCGAAACATGTCAACCTTGGTTTTGAGAATCTCTCCCGGAGTTTGAGAGATTTGGACGTGAAAGGGTACCAATCTTGTCGGGGATGGGGAACCCTTCGCGAGAATGTCCAAAGTTTCAGCGGGATTTCCAAAATGTTGAAAGGAACTCGAACCATGTCAACCTTGGTTTTGAGAATCTCTCCCGGAGTTTGAGAGATTTGGACGTGAAAGGGTACCAATCTTGTCGGGGATTGGGAACCCTTCGCGAGAATGTCCAAAGTTTCAGCGGGATTTCCAAAATGTTGAAAGGAACTCGAAACATGTCAACCTTGGTTTTGAGAATCTCTCCCGGAGTTTGAGAGATTTGGACGTGAAAGGTTACCAGTCTTGTCGCGGATGGGGAACCCTTCGCGACAATGTCCAAAGTTTCAGCGGGATTTCCAAAATGTTGAAAGGAACTCGAAACATGTCAACCTTGGTTTTGAGAATCTCTCCCGGAGTTTGAGAGATTTGGACGTGAAAGGGTACTAGTCTTGTCGGGGATGGGGAACCCTTCGCGACAATGTCCAAAGTTTCAGCGGGATTTCCAAAATGTTGAAAGGAACTCGAACCATGTCAACCTTGGTTTTGAGAATCTCTCCCGGAGTTTGAGAGATTTGGACGTGAAAGGGTACCAATCTTGTCGGGGATTGGGAACCCTTCGCGAGAATGTCCAAAGTTTCAGCGGGATTTCCAAAATGTTGAAAGGAACTGGAACCATGTCAACCTTGGTTTTGAGAATCTCTCCCGGAGTTTGAGAGATTTGGACGTGAAAGGGTACCAATCTAGTCGGGGATTGGGAACCCTTCGCGAGAATGTCCAAAGTTTCAGCGGGATTTCCAAAATGTTGAAAGGAACTCGAACCATGTCAACCTTGGTTTTGAGAATCTCTCCCGGAGTTTGAGAGATTTGGACGTGAAAGGGTACCAATCTTGTCGGGGATTGGGAACCCTTCGCGAGAATGTCCAAAGTTTCAGCGGGATTTCCAAAATGTTGAAAGGAACTCGAAACATGTCAACCATGGTTTTGAGAATCTCTCCCGGAGTTTGAGAGATTTGGACGTGAAAGTGTACCAATCTAGTCGGGGATTAGGAACCCTTCGCGAGAATGTCCAAAGTTTCAGCGGGATTTCCAAAATGTTGAAAGGAACTCGAACCATGTCAACCTTGGTTTTGAGAATCTCTCCCGGAGTTTGAGAGATTTGGACGTGAAAGGGTACCAATCTTGTCGGGGACTGGGAACCCTTCGCGAGAATGTCCAAAGTTTCAGCGGGGTTTCCAAAATGTTGAAAGGAACTCGAAACGTTTCAACCATGGTTTTGAGAATCTCTCCCGGAGTTTGAGAGATTTGGACGTGAAAGGGTACCAATCTTGTCGGGGATTGGGAACCCTTCGCGAGAATGTCCAAAGTATCAACGGGATTTCCAAAATGTTGAAAGGAACTCGAAACATGTCAACCTTGGTTTTGAGAATCTCTCCCGGAGTTTGAGAGATTTGGACGTGAAAGGGTACCAGTCTTGTCGGGGATTGGGAACCCTTCGCGAGAATGTCCAAAGTTTCAGCGGGATTTCCAAAATGTTGAAAGGAACTCGAACCATGTCAACCTTGGTTTTGAGAATCTCTCCCGGAGTTTGAGAGATTTGGACGTGAAAGGGTACCAATCTTGTCGGGGATTGGGAACCCTTCGCCAGAATGTCCAAAGTTTCAGCGGGATTTCCAAAATGTTGAAAGGAACTCGAACCATGTCAACCTTGGTTTTGAGAATCTCTCCCGGAGTTTGAGAGATTTGGACGTGAAAGGGCACCAATCTTGTCAAGGATTGGGAACCCTTCGCGACAATGTCCAAAGTTTCAGCGGGATTTCCAAAATGTTGAAAGGAACTCGAAACATGTCAACCTTGGTTTTGAGAATCTCTCCCGGAGTTTGAGAGATTTGGACGTGTAACGGTACCAATCTTGTCGGGGATCGGGAACCCTTCGCGAGAATGTCCAAAGTTTCAGCGGGATTTCCAAAATGTTGAAAGGAACTCGAAACATGTCAACCTTGGTTTTGAGAATCTCTCCCGGAGTTTGAGAGATTTGGACGTGAAAGGGTACCAATCTTGTTGGGGATTGGGATCCCTTCGCGACAATGTCCAAAGTTTCAGCGGGATTTCCAAAATGTTGAAAGGAACTCGAAACTTGTCAACCTTGGTTTTGAGAATCTCTCCCGGAGTTTGAGAGATTTGGACGTGAAAGGGTACCAATCTTGTCGGGGATTGGGAACCCTTCGCCAGAATGTCCAAAGTTTCAGCGGGATTTCCAAAATGTTGAAAGGAACTCGAACCATGTCAACCTTGGTTTTGAGAATCTCTCCCGGAGTTTGAGAGATTTGGACGTGAAAGGGTACCAATCTAGTCGGGGATTAGGAACCCTTCGCCAGAATGTCCAAAGTTTCAGCGGGATTTCCAAAATGTTGAAAGGAACTCGAAACGTGTCAACCTTGGTTTTGAGAATCTCTCCCGGAGTTTGAGAGATTTGGACGTGAAAGGGTACCAATCTTGTCGGGGATTGGGAACCCTTCGCGAGAATGTCCAAAGTTTCAGCGGGATTTCCAAAATGTTGAAAGGAACTCGAAACATGTCAACCTTGGTTTTGAGAATCTCTCCTGGAGTTTGAGAGATTTGGACGTGAAAGGGTACCAATCTTGTCAGGGATTGGGAACCCTTCGCGAGAATGTCCAAAGTTTCAGCGGGATTTCCAAAATGTTGAAAGGAACTCGAACCATGTCAACCTTGGTTTTGAGAATCTCTCCCGGAGTTTGAGAGATTTGGACGTGAAAGGGTACCAATCTCGTCGGGGATTAGGAACCCTTCGCGAGAATGTCCAAAGTTTCAGCGGGATTTCCAAAATGTTGAAAGCAACTCGAAACGTGTCAACCTTGGTTTTGAGAATCTCTCCCGGAGTTTGAGAGATTTGGACGTGAAAGGGTACCAATCTAGTCGGGGATTAGGAACCCTTCGCGAGAATGTCCAAAGTTTCAGCGGGATTTCCAAAATTTTGAAAGGAACTCGAAACACGTCAACCTTGGTTTTGAGAATCTCTCCCGGAGTTTGAGAGATTTGGACGTGAAAGGGTACCAATCTTGTCGGGGATTGGGAACCCTTCGCGAGAATGTCCAAAGTTTCAGCGGAATTTCCAAAATGTTGAAAGGAACTCGAAACATGTCAACCTTGGTTTTGAGAATCTCTCCCGGACTTTGAGAGATTTGGACGTGAAAGGGTACCAATCTTGTCGGGGATCGGGAATCCTTCGCGACAATGTCCAAAGTTTCAGCGGGATTTCCAAAATGTTGAAAGGAACTCGAAACATGTCAACCTTGGTTTTGAGAATCTCTGCCGGAGTTTGAGAGATTTGGACGTGAAAGGGTACCAATCTTGTCGGGGATTGGGAACCCTTCGCCAGAATGTCCAAAGTTTCAGCGGGATTTCCAAAATCTTGAAAGGAACTCGAACCATGTCAACCTTGGTTTTGAGAATCTCTGCCGGAGTTTGAGAGATTTGGACGTGAAAGGGTACCAATCTCGTCGGGGATTGGGAACCCTTCGCGAGAATGTCCAAAGTTTCAGCGGGATTTCCAAACTGTTGAAAGGAACTCGAAACATGTCAACCTTTGTTTTGAGAATCTCTCCCGGAGTTTGAGAGATTTGGACGTGAAAGGGTACCAATCTTGTCGGGGATTGGGAACCCTTCGCGAGAATGTCCAAAGTTTCAGCGGGATTTCCAAAATGTTGAAAGGAACTCGAAACATGTCAACCTTGGTTTTGAGAATCTCTCCCGGAGTTTGAGAGATTTGGACGTGAAAGGGTACCAATCTTGTCGGGGATCGGGAACCCTTCGCGAGAATGTCCAAAGTTTCAGCGGGATTTCCAAAATTTTGAAAGGAACTCGAAACGTGTCAACCTTGGTTTTGAGAATCTCTCCCGGACTTTGAGAGATTTGGACGTGAAAGGGTACCAGTCTTGTCGGGGATGGGGAACCCTTCGCGAGAATGTCCAAAGTTTCAGCGGGATTTCCAAAATGTTGAAAGGAACTCGAAACATGTCAACCTTGGTTTTGAGAATCTCTCCCGGAGTTTGAGAGATTTGGACGTGAAAGGGTACCAATCTTGTCGGGGATTGGGAACCCTTCGCGAGAATGTCCAAAGTTTCAGCGGGATTTCCAAAATGTTGAAAGGAACTCGAAACATGTCAACCTTGGTTTTGAGAATCTCTCCCGGAGTTTGAGAGATTTGGACGTGAAAGGGTACCAATCTTGTCGGGGATGGGGAACCCCTCGCGAGAATGTCCAAAGTTTCAGCGGGATTTCCAAAATGTTGAAAGGAACTCGAAACATGTCAACCTTGGTTTTGAGAATCTCTCCCGGAGTTTGAGAGATTTGGACGTGAAAGGGTACCAATCTTGTCGGGGATTGGGAACCCTTCGCGAGAATGTCCAGAGTTTCAGCGGGATTTCCAAAATGTTGAAAGGAACTCGAAACATGTCAACCTTGGTTTTGAGAATCTCTCCCGGAGTTTGAGAGATTTGGACGTGAAAGGTTACCAGTCTTGTCGGGGATGGGGAACCCTTCGCGACAATGTCCAAAGTTTCAGCGGGATTTCCAAAATGTTGAAAGGAACTCGAAACATGTCAACCTTGGTTTTGAGAATCTCTCCCGGAGTTTGAGAGATTTGGACGTGAAAGGGTACTAGTCTTGTCGGGGATGGGGAACCCTTCGCGACAATGTCCAAAGTTTCAGCGGGATTTCCAAAATGTTGAAAGGAACTCGAAACATGTCAACCTTGGTTTTGAGAATCTCTCCCGGAGTTTGAGAGATTTGGACGTGAAAGGGTACCAATCTTGTCGGGGATTGGGAACCCTTCGCGACAATGTCCAAAGTTTCAGCGGGATTTCCAAAATGTTGAAAGGAACTGGAACCATGTCAACCTTGGTTTTGAGAATCTCTCCCGGAGTTTGAGAGATTTGGACGTGAAAGGGTACCAATCTAGTCGGGGATTGGGAACCCTTCGCGAGAATGTCCAAAGTTTCAGCGGGATTTCCAAAATGTTGAAAGGAACTCGAACCATGTCAACCTTGGTTTTGAGAATCTCTCCCGGAGTTTGAGAGATTTGGACGTGAAAGGGTACCAATCTTGTCGGGGATTGGGAACCCTTCGCGAGAATGTCCAAAGTTTCAGCGGGATTTCCAAAATGTTGAAAGGAACTCGAAACATGTCAACCATGGTTTTGAGAATCTCTCCCGGAGTTTGAGAGATTTGGACGTGAAAGTGTACCAATCTAGTCGGGGATTAGGAACCCTTCGCGAGAATGTCCAAAGTTTCAGCGGGATTTCCAAAATGTTGAAAGGAACTCGAACCATGTCAACCTTGGTTTTGAGAATCTCTCCCGGAGTTTGAGAGATTTGGACGTGAAAGGGTACCAATCTTGTCGGGGATTGGGAACCCTTCGCCAGAATGTCCAAAGTTTCAGCGGGGTTTCCAAAATGTTGAAAGGTACTCGAACCATGTCAACCTTGGTTTTGAGAATCTCTCCCGGAGTTTGAGAGATTTGGATGTGAAAGGGTACCAATCTTGTCGGGGATTGGGAACCCTTCGCGAGAATGTCCAAAGTTTCAGCGGGATTTTTAAAATGTTGAAAGGAACTCGAAACGTTTCAACCATGGTTTTGAGAATCTCTCCCGGAGTTTGAGAGATTTGGACGTGAAAGGGTACCAATCTTGTCGGGGATTGGGAACCCTTTGCGAGAATGTCCAAAGTATCAACGGGATTTCCAAAATGTTGAAAGGAACTCGAAACATGTCAACCTTGGTTTTGAGAATCTCTCCCGGAGTTTGAGAGATTTGGACGTGAAAGGGTACCAATATTGTCGGGGATTGGGAACCCTTCGCGAGAATGTCCAAAGTTTCAGCGGGATTTCCAAAATGTTGAAAGGAACTGGAAACATGTCAACCTTGGTTTTGAGAATCTCTCCCGGAGTTTGAGAGATTTGGACGTGAAAGGGTACCAATCTTGTCGGGGATTGGGAACCCTTCGCGAGAATGTCCAAAGTTTCAGCGGGATTTCCAAAATGTTGAAAGGAACTCGAACCATGTCAACCTTGGTTTTGAGAATCTCTCCCGGAGTTTGAGAGATTTGGACGTGAAAGGGCACCAATCTTGTCAAGGATTGGGAACCCTTCGCGACAATGTCCAAAGTTTCAGCGGGATTTCCAAAATGTTGAAAGGAACTCGAAACATGTCAACCTTGGTTTTGAGAATCTCTCCTGGAGTTTGAGAGATTTGGACGTGAAAGGGTACCAGTCTTGTCGGCGATGGGGAACCCTTCGCGAGAATGTCCAAAGTTTCAGCGGGATTTCCAAAATGTTGAAAGGAACTCGAAACATGTCAACCTTGGTTTTGAGAATCTCTCCTGGAGTTTGAGAGATTTGGACGTGAAAGGGTACCAATCTTGTCGGGGATTGGGAACCCTTCGCGAGAATGTCCAAAGTTTCAGCGTGATTTCCAAAATGTTGAAAGGAACTCGAAACATGTCAACCTTGGTTTTGAGAATCTCTCCCGGAGTTTGAGAGATTTGGACGTGAAAGGGTACCAATCTTGTTGGGGATTGGGAACCCTTCGCGAGAATGACCAAAGTTTCAGCGGGATTTCCAAACTGTTGAAAGGAACTCGAATCATGTCAACCTTGGTTTTGAGAATCTCTCCCGGAGTTTGAGAGATTTGGACGTGAAAGGGTACCAATCTTGTCGGGGATTGGGAACCCTTCGCGAGAATGTCCAAAGTTTCAGCAGGATTTCCAAAATGTTGAAAGGAACTCGAACCATGTCAACCTTGGTTTTGAGAATCTCTCCCGGAGTTTGAGAGATTTGGACGTGAAAGGGTACCAATTTGGCGGGGATTGGGAACCCTTCGCGAGAATGTCCAAAGTTTCAGCGGGATTTCCAAAATGTTGAAAGGAACTCGAACCATGTCAACCTTGGTTTTGAGAATCTCTCCCGGAGTTTGAGAGATTTGGACGTGAAAGGGTACCAATCTTGTCGGGGATAGGGAACCCTTCGCGAGAATGTCCAAAGTTTCAGCGGGATTTCCAAAATGTTGAAAGGAACTCGAAACATGTCAACCTTGGTTTTGAGAATCTCTCCCGGAGTTTGAGAGATTTGGACGTGAAAGGGTACCAATCTTGTCGGGGATTGGGAACCCTTCGCGACAATGTCCAAAGTTTCAGCGGGATTTCCAAAATGTTGAAAGGAACTCGAACCATGTCAACCTTGGTTTTGAGAATCTCTCCCGGAGTTTGAGAGATTTGGACGTGAAAGGGTACCAATATTGTCGGGGATTGGGAACCCTTCGCGAGAATGTCCAAAGTTTCAGCGGGATTTCCAAAATGTTGAAAGGAACTCGAACCATGTCAACCTTGGTTTTGAGAATCTCTCCCGGAGTTTGAGAGATTTGGACGTGAAAGGGTACCAATCTAGTCGGGGATTAGGAACCCTTCGCGAGAATGTCCAAAGTTTCAGCGGGATTTCCAAAATGTTGAAAGGAACTCGAACCATGTCAACCTTGGTTTTGAGAATCTCTCCCGGAGTTTGAGAGATTTGGACGTGAAAGGGTACCAATCTTGTCGGGGATTGGGAACCCTTCGCCAGAATGTCCAAAGTTTCAGCAGGGTTTCCAAAATGTTGAAACGAACTCGAAACATGTCAACCTTGGTTTTGAGAATCTCTCCCGGAGTTTGAGAGATTTGGACGTGAAACGGTACCAATCTTGTCGGGGATTGGGAACCCTTCGCGAGAATGTCCAAAGTTTCAGCGGGATTTCCAAAATGTTGAAAGGAACTCGAAACATGTCAACCATGGTTTTGAGAATCTCTCCCGGAGTTTGAGACATTTGGACGTGAAACGGTACCAATCTAGTCGGGGATTAGGAACCCTTTGCGAGAATGTCCAAAGTTTCCGCGGGATTTCCAAAATGTTGAAAGGAACTCGAACCATGTCAACCTTGGTTTTGAGAATCTCTCCCGGAGTTTGAGAGATTTGGACGTGAAAGGGTACCAATCTTGTCGGGGATTGGGAACCCTTCGCCAGAATGTCCAAAGTTTCAGCGGGGTTTCCAAAATGTTGAAAGGTACTCGAACCATGTCAACCTTGGTTTTGAGAATCTCTCCCGGAGTTTGGTAGATTTGGACGTGAAACGGTACCAATCTTGTCGGGGATTGGGAACCCTTCGCGAGAATGTCCAAAGTTTCAGCGGGATTTCCAAAATGTTGAAAGGAACTCGAACCATGTCAACCTTGGTTTTGAGAATCTCTCCCGGAGTTTGAGAGATTTGGACGTGAAAGGGTACCAATCTTGTCGGGGATTGGGAACACTTCGCCAGAATGTCCAAAGTATCAGCGGGATTTCCAAAATGTTGAAAGGAACTCGAAACATGTCAACCTTCGTTTTGAGAATCTCTCCCGGATTTTGAGAGATTTGGACGTGAAAGGGTACCAGTCTTGTCGGGGATTGGGAACCTTTCGCGAGAATGTCCAAAGTTTCAGCGGGATTTGGAAAATGTTGAAAGGAACTCGAAACATGTCAACCTTGGTTTTGAGAATCTCTCCCAGAGTTTGAGAGATTTGGACGTGAAAGGGTACCAGTCTTGTCGGGGATTGGGAACCCTTCGCGAGAATGTCCAAAGTTTCAGCGGGATTTCCAAAATGTTGAAAGGAACTCGAAACGTGTCAACCTTGGTTTTGAGAATCTCTCCCGGAGTTTGAGAGATTTGGACGTGAAAGGGTACCAGTCTTGTCGGGGATGGGGAACCCTTCGCGAGAATGTCCAAAGTTTCAGCGGGATTTCCAAAATGTTGAAAGGAACTCGAAACATGTCAACCTTGGTTTTGAGAATCTCTCCCGGAGTTTGAGAGATTTGGACGTGAAAGGGTACCAGTCTTGTCGGGGATGGGGAACCCTTCGCGACAATGTCCAAAGTTTCAGCGGGATTTCCAAAATTTTGAAAGGAACTCGAAACGTGTCAACCTTGGTTTTGAGAATCTCTCCCGGAGTTTGAGAGATTTGGACGTGAAAGGGTACCAATCTTGTCGGGGATTGGGAACCCTTCGCGAGAATGTCCAAAGTTTCAGCGGGATTTCCAAAATGTTGAAAGGAACAAGAAACATGTCAACCTTGGTTTTGAGAATCTCTCCCGGAGTTTGAGAGATTTGGACGTGAAAGGGTACCAATCTTGTCGGGGATCGGGAACCCTTCGCGAGAATGTCCAAAGTTTCAGCGGGATTTCCAAAATGTTGAAAGGAACTCGAAACATGTCAACCTTGGTTTTGAGAATCTCTCCCGGAGTTTGAGATATTTGGACGTGAAAGGGTACCAATCTTGTCGGGGATTGAGAACCCTTCGCCAGAATGTCCAAAGTTTCAGCGGGATTTCCAAAATGTTGAAAGGAACTCGAACCATGTCAACCTTGGTTTTGAGAATCTCTCCCGGAGTTTGAGAGATTTGGACGTGAAAGGGTACCAATCTTGTCGGGGATTGGGAACCCTTCGCGAGAATGTCCAAAGTTTCAGCGGGATTTCCAAAATGTTGAAAGGAACTCGAAACATGTCAACCTTGGTTTTGAGAATCTCTCCCGGAGTTTGAGAGATTTGGACGTGAAAGGGTACCAGTCTTGTCGGGGATGGGGAACCCTTCGCGAGAATGTCCAAAGTTTCAGCGGGATTTCCAAAATGTTGAAAGGAACAAGAAACATGTCAACCTTGGTTTTGAGAATCTCTCCCGGAGTTTGAGAGATTTGGACGTGAAAGGGTACCAATCTTGTCGGGGATTGGGAACCCTTCGCGACAATGTCCAAAGTTTCAGCGGGATTTCCAAAATGTTGAAAGGAACTCGAACCATGTCAACCTTGGTTTTGAGAATCTCTCCCGGAGTTTGAGAGATTTGGACGTGAAAGGGCACCAATCTTGTCAAGGATTGGGAACCCTTCGCGACAATGTCCAAAGTTTCAGCGGGATTTCCAAAATGTTGAAAGGAACTCGAAACATGTCAACCTTGGTTTTGAGAATCTCTCCCGGAGTTTGAGAGATTTGGACGTGAAACGGTACCAATCTTGTCGGGGATCGGGAACCCTTCGCGAGAATGTCCAAAGTTTCAGCGGGATTTCCAAAATGTTGAAAGGAACTCGAACCATGTCAACCTTGGTTTTGAGAATCTCTCCCGGAGTTTGAGAGATTTGGACGTGAAAGGGTACCAATCTTGTCGGGGATTGGGAACCCTTCGCGAGAATGTCCAAAGTTTCAGCGGGATTTCCAAAATGTTGAAAGGAACAAGAAACATGTCAACCTTGGTTTTGAGAATCTCTCCCGGAGTTTGAGAGATTTGGACGTGAAAGGGTACCAATCTTGTCGGGGATTGGGAACCCTTCGCGAGAATGTCCAAAGTTTCAGCGGGATTTCCAAAATGTTGAAAGGAACTCGAAACATGTCAACCTTGGTTTTGAGAATCTCTCCCGGAGTTTGAGAGATTTGGACCTGAAAGGGTACCAGTCTTGTCGGGGATGGGGAACCCTTCGCGACAATGTCCAAAGTTTCAGTGGGATTTCCAAAATGTTGAAAGGAACCCGAAACATGTCAACCTTGGTTTTGAGAATCTCTCCCGGAGTTTGAGAGATTTGGACGTGAAAGGGTACCAAACTTGTCGGGGATTGGGAACCCTTCGCGAGAATGTCCAAAGTTTCAGCGGGATTTCCAAAATGTTGAAAGGAACTCGAACCATGTCAACCTTGGTTTTGAGAATCTCTCCCGGAGTTTGAGAGATTTGGACGTGAAAGGGTACCAATCTTGTCGGGGATTGGGAACCCTTCGCCAGAATGTCCAAAGTTTCAGCGGGATTTCCAAAATGTTGAAAGGAACTCGAAACATGTCAACCTTGGTTTTGAGAATCTCTCCCGGAGTTTGAGAGATTTGGACGTGAAAGGGTACCAATCTTGTCGGGGATTGGGAACCCTTCGCCAGAATGTCCAAAGTTTCAGCGGGATTTCCAAAATGTTGAAAGGAACTCGAAACATGTCAACCTTGGTTTTGAGAATCTCTCCCGGAGTTTGAGAGATTTGGACGTGAAAGGGTACCAGTCTTGTCGGGGATTGGGAACCCTTCGCGACAATGTCCAAAGTTTCAGCGGGATTTCCAAAATGTTGAAAGGAACTCGAACCATGTCAACCTTGGTTTTGAGAATCTCTCCCGGAGTTTGAGAGATTTGGACGTGAAAGGGTACCAGTCTTGTCGGGGATGGGGAACCCTTCGCGACAATGTCCAAAGTTTCAGCGGGATTTCCAAAATGTTGAAAGGAACTCGAAACATGTCAACCTTCGTTTTGAGAATCTCTCCCGGAGTTTGAGAGATTTTGACGTGAAAGGGTACCAATCTTGTCGGGGATTGGGAACCCTTCGCGAGAATGTCCAAAGTTTCAGCGGGATTTCCAAAATGTTGAAAGGAACTCGAAACATGTCAACCTTGGTTTTGAGAATCTCTCCCGGAGTTTGAGAGATTTGGACGTGAAAGGGTACCAATCTAGTCGGGGATTAGGAACCCTTCGCGAGAATGTCCAAAGTTTCAGTGGGATTTCCAAAATGTTGAAAGGAACTCGAAACGTGTCAACCTTGGTTTTGAGAATCTCTCCCGGAGTTTGAGAGATTTGGACGTGAAAGGGTACCAATCTTGTCGGGGATTGGGAACCCTTCGCCAGAATGTCCAAAGTTTCAGCGGGATTTCCAAAATGTTGAAAGGAACTCGAACCATGTCAACCTTGGTTTTGAGAATCTCTCCCGGAGTTTGAGAGATTTGGACGTGAAAGGGCACCAATCTTGTCGGGGATTGGGAACCCTTCGCGACAATGTCCAAAGTTTCAGCGGGATTTCCAAAATGTTGAAAGGAACTCGAAACATGTCAACCTTGGTTTTGAGAATCTCTCCCGGAGTTTGAGAGATTTGGACGTGAAACGGTACCAATCTTGTCGGGGATCGGGAACCCTTCGCGAGAATGTCCAAAGTTTCAGCGGGATTTCCAAAATGTTGAAAGGAACTCGAACCATGTCAACCTTGGTTTTGAGAATCTCTCCCGGAGTTTGAGAGATTTGGACGTGAAAGGGTACCAATCTTGTCGGGGATTGGGAACCCTTCGCGAGAATGTCCAAAGTTTCAGCGGGATTTCCAAAATGTTGAAAGGAACAAGAAACATGTCAACCTTGGTTTTGAGAATCTCTCCCGGAGTTTGAGAGATTTGGACGTGAAAGGGTACCAATCTTGTCGGGGATTGGGAACCCTTCGCGAGAATGTCCAAAGTTTCAGCGGGATTTCCAAAATGTTGAAAGGAACTCGAAACATGTCAACCTTGGTTTTGAGAATCTCTCCCGGAGTTTGAGAGATTTGGACGTGAAAGGGTACCAATCTTGTCGGGGATTGGGAACCCTTCGCCAGAATGTCCAAACTTTCAGCGGGATTTCCAAAATGTTGAAAGGAACTCGAACCATGTCAACCTTGGTTTTGAGAATCTCTCCCGGAGTTTGAGAGATTTGGACGTGAAAGGGTACCAATCTTGTCGGGGATTGGGAACCCTTCGCGAGAATGTCCAAAGTTTCAGCGGGATTTCCAAAATGTTGAAAGGAACTCGAAACATGTCAACCTTGGTTTTGAGAATCTCTCCCGGAGTTTGAGAGATTTGGACGTGAAACGGTACCAATCTTGTCGGGGATCGGGAACCCTTCGCGAGAATGTCCAAAGTTTCAGCGGGATTTCCAAAATGTTGAAAGGAACTCGAACCATGTCAACCTTGGTTTTGAGAATCTCTCCCGGAGTTTTAGAGATTTGGACGTGAAAGGGTACCAGTCTTGTCGGGGATTGGGAACCCTTCGCGAGAATGTCCAAAGTTTCAGCGGGATTTCCAAAATGTTGAAAGGAACTCGAAACGTGTCAACCTTGGTTTTGAGAATCTCTCCCGGAGTTTGAGAGATTTGGACGTGAAAGGGTACCAGTCTTGTCGGGGATGGGGAACCCTTCGCGAGAATGTCCAAAGTTTCAGCGGGATTTCCAAAATGTTGAAAGGAACTCGAAACATGTCAACCTTGGTTTTGAGAATCTCTCCCGGAGTTTGAGAGATTTGGACGTGAAAGGGTACCAGTCTTGTCGGGGATGGGGAACCCTTCGCGACAATGTCCAAAGTTTCAGCGGGATTTCCAAAATTTTGAAAGGAACTCGAAACGTGTCAACCTTGGTTTTGAGAATCTCTCCCGGAGTTTGAGAGATTTGGACGTGAAAGGGTACCAATCTTGTCGGGGATTGGGAACCCTTCGCGAGAATGTCCAAAGTTTCAGCGGGATTTCCAAAATGTTGAAAGGAACAAGAAACATGTCAACCTTGGTTTTGAGAATCTCTCCCGGAGTTTGAGAGATTTGGACGTGAAAGGGTACCAATCTTGTCGGGGATCGGGAACCCTTCGCGAGAATGTCCAAAGTTTCAGCGGGATTTCCAAAATGTTGAAAGGAACTCGAAACATGTCAACCTTGGTTTTGAGAATCTCTCCCGGAGTTTGAGATATTTGGACGTGAAAGGGTACCAATCTTGTCGGGGATTGAGAACCCTTCGCCAGAATGTCCAAAGTTTCAGCGGGATTTCCAAAATGTTGAAAGGAACTCGAACCATGTCAACCTTGGTTTTGAGAATCTCTCCCGGAGTTTGAGAGATTTGGACGTGAAAGGGTACCAATCTTGTCGGGGATTGGGAACCCTTCGCGAGAATGTCCAAAGTTTCAGCGGGATTTCCAAAATGTTGAAAGGAACTCGAAACATGTCAACCTTGGTTTTGAGAATCTCTCCCGGAGTTTGAGAGATTTGGACGTGAAAGGGTACCAGTCTTGTCGGGGATGGGGAACCCTTCGCGAGAATGTCCAAAGTTTCAGCGGGATTTCCAAAATGTTGAAAGGAACAAGAAACATGTCAACCTTGGTTTTGAGAATCTCTCCCGGAGTTTGAGAGATTTGGACGTGAAAGGGTACCAATCTTGTCGGGGATTGGGAACCCTTCGCGACAATGTCCAAAGTTTCAGCGGGATTTCCAAAATGTTGAAAGGAACTCGAACCATGTCAACCTTGGTTTTGAGAATCTCTCCCGGAGTTTGAGAGATTTGGACGTGAAAGGGCACCAATCTTGTCAAGGATTGGGAACCCTTCGCGACAATGTCCAAAGTTTCAGCGGGATTTCCAAAATGTTGAAAGGAACTCGAAACATGTCAACCTTGGTTTTGAGAATCTCTCCCGGAGTTTGAGAGATTTGGACGTGAAACGGTACCAATCTTGTCGGGGATCGGGAACCCTTCGCGAGAATGTCCAAAGTTTCAGCGGGATTTCCAAAATGTTGAAAGGAACTCGAACCATGTCAACCTTGGTTTTGAGAATCTCTCCCGGAGTTTGAGAGATTTGGACGTGAAAGGGTACCAATCTTGTCGGGGATTGGGAACCCTTCGCGAGAATGTCCAAAGTTTCAGCGGGATTTCCAAAATGTTGAAAGGAACAAGAAACATGTCAACCTTGGTTTTGAGAATCTCTCCCGGAGTTTGAGAGATTTGGACGTGAAAGGGTACCAATCTTGTCGGGGATTGGGAACCCTTCGCGAGAATGTCCAAAGTTTCAGCGGGATTTCCAAAATGTTGAAAGGAACTCGAAACATGTCAACCTTGGTTTTGAGAATCTCTCCCGGAGTTTGAGAGATTTGGACCTGAAAGGGTACCAGTCTTGTCGGGGATGGGGAACCCTTCGCGACAATGTCCAAAGTTTCAGTGGGATTTCCAAAATGTTGAAAGGAACCCGAAACATGTCAACCTTGGTTTTGAGAATCTCTCCCGGAGTTTGAGAGATTTGGACGTGAAAGGGTACCAAACTTGTCGGGGATTGGGAACCCTTCGCGAGAATGTCCAAAGTTTCAGCGGGATTTCCAAAATGTTGAAAGGAACTCGAACCATGTCAACCTTGGTTTTGAGAATCTCTCCCGGAGTTTGAGAGATTTGGACGTGAAAGGGTACCAATCTTGTCGGGGATTGGGAACCCTTCGCCAGAATGTCCAAAGTTTCAGCGGGATTTCCAAAATGTTGAAAGGAACTCGAAACATGTCAACCTTGGTTTTGAGAATCTCTCCCGGAGTTTGAGAGATTTGGACGTGAAAGGGTACCAATCTTGTCGGGGATTGGGAACCCTTCGCCAGAATGTCCAAAGTTTCAGCGGGATTTCCAAAATGTTGAAAGGAACTCGAAACATGTCAACCTTGGTTTTGAGAATCTCTCCCGGAGTTTGAGAGATTTGGACGTGAAAGGGTACCAGTCTTGTCGGGGATTGGGAACCCTTCGCGACAATGTCCAAAGTTTCAGCGGGATTTCCAAAATGTTGAAAGGAACTCGAACCATGTCAACCTTGGTTTTGAGAATCTCTCCCGGAGTTTGAGAGATTTGGACGTGAAAGGGTACCAGTCTTGTCGGGGATGGGGAACCCTTCACGACAATGTCCAAAGTTTCAGCGGGATTTCCAAAATGTTGAAAGGAACTCGAAACATGTCAACCTTCGTTTTGAGAATCTCTCCCGGAGTTTGAGAGATTTTGACGTGAAAGGGTACCAATCTTGTCGGGGATTGGGAACCCTTCGCGAGAATGTCCAAAGTTTCAGCGGGATTTCCAAAATGTTGAAAGGAACTCGAAACATGTCAACCTTGGTTTTGAGAATCTCTCCCGGAGTTTGAGAGATTTGGACGTGAAAGGGTACCAATCTAGTCGGGGATTAGGAACCCTTCGCGAGAATGTCCAAAGTTTCAGTGGGATTTCCAAAATGTTGAAAGGAACTCGAAACGTGTCAACCTTGGTTTTGAGAATCTCTCCCGGAGTTTGAGAGATTTGGACGTGAAAGGGTACCAATCTTGTCGGGGATTGGGAACCCTTCGCCAGAATGTCCAAAGTTTCAGCGGGATTTCCAAAATGTTGAAAGGAACTCGAACCATGTCAACCTTGGTTTTGAGAATCTCTCCCGGAGTTTGAGAGATTTGGACGTGAAAGGGTACCAATCTTGTCGGGGATTGGGAACCCTTCGCGACAATGTCCAAAGTTTCAGCGGGATTTCCAAAATGTTGAAAGGAACTCGAAACATGTCAACCTTGGTTTTGAGAATCTCTCCCGGAGTTTGAGAGATTTGGACGTGAAACGGTACCAATCTTGTCGGGGATCGGGAACCCTTCGCGAGAATGTCCAAAGTTTCAGCGGGATTTCCAAAATGTTGAAAGGAACTCGAACCATGTCAACCTTGGTTTTGAGAATCTCTCCCGGAGTTTGAGAGATTTGGACGTGAAAGGGTACCAATCTTGTCGGGGATTGGGAACCCTTCGCCAGAATGTCCAAAGTTTCAGCGGGATTTCCAAAATGTTGAAAGGAACAAGAAACATGTCAACCTTGGTTTTGAGAATCTCTCCCGGAGTTTGAGAGATTTGGACGTGAAAGGGTACCAATCTTGTCGGGGATTGGGAACCCTTCGCGAGAATGTCCAAAGTTTCAGCGGGATTTCCAAAATGTTGAAAGGAACTCGAAACATGTCAACCTTGGTTTTGAGAATCTCTCCCGGAGTTTGAGAGATTTGGACGTGAAAGGGTACCAATCTTGTCGGGGATTGGGAACCCTTCGCCAGAATGTCCAAACTTTCAGCGGGATTTCCAAAATGTTGAAAGGAACTCGAACCATGTCAACCTTGGTTTTGAGAATCTCTCCCGGAGTTTGAGAGATTTGGACGTGAAAGGGTACCAATCTTGTCGGGGATTGGGAACCCTTCGCGAGAATGTCCAAAGTTTCAGCGGGATTTCCAAAATGTTGAAAGGAACTCGAAACATGTCAACCTTGGTTTTGAGAATCTCTCCCGGAGTTTGAGAGATTTGGACGTGAAACGGTACCAATCTTGTCGGGGATCGGGAACCCTTCGCGAGAATGTCCAAAGTTTCAGCGGGATTTCCAAAATGTTGAAAGGAACTCGAACCATGTCAACCTTGGTTTTGAGAATCTCTCCCGGAGTTTTAGAGATTTGGATGTGAAAGGGTACCAATCTTGTCGGGGATTGGGAACCCTTCGCGAGAATGTCCAAAGTTTCAGCGGGATTTCCAAAATGTTGAAAGGAACTCGAAACATGTCAACCTTGGTTTTGAGAATCTCTCCCGGAGTTTGAGAGATTTGGACGTGAAAGGGTACCAATCTTGTCGGGGATTGGGAACCCTTCGCGAGAATGTCCAAACTTTCAGCGGGATTTCCAAAATGTTGAAAGGAACTCGAACCATGTCAACCTTGGTTTTGAGAATCTCTCCCGGAGTTTGAGAGATTTGGACGTGAAAGGGTACCAATCTTGTCGGGGATTGGGAACCCTTCGCCAGAATGTCCAAAGTTTCAGCGGGATTTCCAAAATGTTGAAAGGAACTCGAAACATGTCAACCTTGGTTTTGAGAATCTCTCCCGGAGTTTGAGAGATTTGGACCTGAAAGGGTACCAGTCTTGTCGGGGATGGGGAACCCTTCGCGACAATGTCCAAAGTTTCAGCGGGATTTCCAAAATGTTGAAAGGAACTCGAAACATGTCAACCTTGGTTTTGAGAATCTCTCCCGGAGTTTGAGAGATTTGGACGTGAAAGGGTACCAATCTTGTCGGGGATTGGGAACCCTTCGCGAGAATGTCCAAAGTTTCAGCGGGATTTCCAAAATGTTGAAAGGAACTCGAACCATGTCAACCTTGGTTTTGAGAATCTCTCCCGGAGTTTGAGAGATTTGGACGTGAAAGGGTACCAATCTTGTCGGGGATTGGGAACCCTTCGCCAGAATGTCCAAAGTTTCAGCGGGATTTCCAAAATGTTGAAAGGAACTCGAACCATGTCAACCTTGGTTTTGAGAATCTCTCCCGGAGTTTGAGAGATTTGGACGTGAAAGGGTACCAATCTTGTCGGGGATTGGGAACCCTTCGCGAGAATGTCCAAAGTTTCAGTGGGATTTCCAAAATGTTGAAACGAACTCGGAACATGTCAACCATGGTTTTGAGAATCTCTCCCGGAGTTTGAGAGATTTGGACGTGAAAGGGCACCAATCTTGTCAAGGATTGGGAACCCTTCGCGAGAATGTCCAAAGTTTCAGCGGGATTTTTAAAATGTTGAAAGGAACTCGAAACATGTCAACCTTGGTTTTGAGAATCTCTCCCGGAGTTTGAGAGATTTGGACGTGAAAGGGTACCAATCTTGTCGGGGATCGGGAACCCTTCGCGAGAATGTCCAAAGTTTCAGCGGGATTTCCAAAATGTTGAAAGGAACTCGAAACATGTCAACCTTGGTTTTGAGAATCTCTCCCGGAGTTTGAGAGATTTGGACGTGAAAGGGTACCAATCTTGTCGGGGATTGGGAACCCTTCGCCAGAATGTCCAAAGTTTCAGCGGGATTTCCAAAATGTTGAAAGGAACTCGAACCATGTCAACCTTGGTTTTGAGAATCTCTCCCGGAGTTTGAGAGATTTGGACGTGAAAGGGTACCAATCTTGTCGGGGATTGGGAACCCTTCGCGAGAATGTCCAAAGTTTCAGCGGGATTTCCAAAATGTTGAAAGGAACTCGTAAGATGTCAACCTTGGCTTTGAGAATCTCTCCCGGAGTTTGAGAGATTTGGACGTGAAAGGGTACCAATCTTGTCGGGGATTGGGAACCCTTCGTGAGAATGTCCAAAGTTTCAGCGGGATTTCCAAAATGTTGAAAGGAACTCGAAACATGTCAACCTTGGTTTTGAGAATCTCTCCCGGAGTTTGAGAGATTTGGACATGAAAGCGTACCAGTCTTGTCGGGGATGGGGAACCCTTCGCGACAATGTCCAAAGTTTCAGCGGGATTTCCAAAATGTTGAAAGGAACTCGAACCATGTCAACCTTGGTTTTGAGAATCTCTCCCGGAGTTTGAGAGATTTGCACGTGAAAGGGTACCAATCTTGTCGGGGATTGGGAACCCTTCGCGAGAATGTCCAAAGTTTCAGTGGGATTTCCAAAATGTTGAAAGGAACTCGAACCATGTCAACCTTGCTTTTGAGAATCTCTCCCGGAGTTTGAGAGATTTGGACGTGAAAGGGTACCAGTCTTGTCGGGGATGGGGAACCCTTCGCGACAATGTCCAAAGTTTCAGCGGGATTTCCAAAATGTTGAAAGGAACTCGAAACATGTCAACCTTCGTTTTGAGAATCTCTCCCGGAGTTTGAGAGATTTGGACGTGAAAGGGTACCAATCTTGTCGGGGATTGGGAACCCTTCGCGAGAATGTCCAAAGTTTCAGCGGGATTTCCAAAATGTTGAAAGGAACTCGAAACATGTCAACCTTGGTTTTGAGAATCTCTCCCGGAGTTTGAGAGATTTGGACGTGAAAGGGTACCAATCTTGTCGGGGATTGGGAACCCTTCGCCAGAATGTCCAAAGTTTCAGCGGGATTTCCAAAATGTTGAAAGGAACTCGAACCATGTCAACCTTGGTTTTGAGAATCTCTCCCGGAGTTTGAGAGATTTGGACGTGAAAGGGCACCAATCTTGTCAAGGATTGGGAACCCTTCGCGACAATGTCCAAATTTTCAGCGGGATTTCCAAAATGTTGAAAGGAACTCGAAACATGTCAACCTTGGTTTTGAGAATCTCTCCCGGAGTTTGAGAGATTTGGACGTGAAAGGGTACCAATCTTGTCGGGGATTGGGAACCCTTCGCCAGAATGTCCAAAGTTTCAGTGGGATTTCCAAAATGTTGAAAGGAACTCGAACCATGTCAACCTTGGTTTTGAGAATCTCTCCCGGAGTTTGAGAGATTTGGACGTGAAAGGGTACCAATCTTGTCGGGGATTGGGAACCCTTCGCGAGAATGTCCAAAGTTTCAGCGGGATTTCCAAAATCTTGAAAGGAACTCGTAAGATGTCAACCTTGGCTTTGAGAATCTCTCCCGGAGTTTGAGAGATTTGGATGTGAAAGGGTACCAATCTTGTCGGGGATTGGGAACCCTTCGTGAGAATGTCCAAAGTTTCAGCGGGATTTCCAAAGTGTTGAAAGGAACTCGAAACATGTCAACCTTGGTTTTGAGAATCTCTCCCGGAGTTTGAGAGATTTGGACGTGAAAGGGTACCAATCTTGTCGGGGATTGGGAACCCTTCGCCAGAATGTCCAAAGTTTCAGTGGGATTTCCAAAATGTTGAAAGGAACTCGAACCATGTCAACCTTGGTTTTGAGAATCTCTCCCGGAGTTTGAGAGATTTGGACGTGAAAGGGTACCAGTCTTGTCGGGGATTGGGAACCCTTCGCGAGAATGTCCAAAGTTTCAGCGGGATTTCCAAAATGTTGAAAGGAACTCGAACCATGTCAACCTTGGTTTTGAGAATCTCTCCCGGAGTTTTAGAGATTTGGACGTGAAAGGGTACCAATCTAGTCGGGGATTAGGAACCCTTCGCGAGAATGTCCAAAGTTTCAGTGGGATTTCCAAAATGTTGAAAGGAACTCGAAACGTGTCAACCTTGGTTTTGAGAATCTCTCCCGGAGTTTGAGAGATTTGGACGTGAAAGGGTACCAATCTTGTCGGGGATTGGGAACCCTTCGCGAGAATGTCCAAAGTTTCAGCGGGATTTCCAAAATGTTGAAAGGAACTCGAAACATGTCAACCTTGGTTTTGAGAATCTCTCCTGGAGTTTGAGAGATTTGGACGTGAAAGGGTACCAATCTTGTTCGGGATTGGGAACCCTTCGCGAGAATGTCCAAAGTTTCAGCGGGATTTCCAAAATGTTGAAAGGAACTGGAAACATGTCAACCTTGGTTTTGAGAATCTCTCCCGGAGTTTGAGAGATTTGGACGTGAAACGGTACCAATCTTGTCGGGGATCGGGAACCCTTCGCGAGAATGTCCAAAGTTTCAGCGGGATTTCCAAAATGTTGAAAGGAACTCGAACCATGTCAACCTTGGTTTTGAGAATCTCTCCCGGAGTTTGAGAGATTTGGACGTGAAAGGGTACCAATCTAGTCGGGGATTAGGAACCCTTCGCGAGAATGTCCAAAGTTTCAGCGGGATTTCCAAAATTTTGAAAGGAACTCGAAACTTGTCAACCTTGGTTTTGAGAATCTCTCCCGGAGTTTGAGAGATTTGGACGTGAAAGGATACCAATCTTGTCGGGGATTGGGAACCCTTCGCGAGAATGTCCAAAGTTTCAGCGGGATTTCCAAAATGTTGAAAGGAACTCGAAACATGTCAACCTTGGTTTTGAGAATCTCTCCCGGAGTTTGAGAGATTTGGACGTGAAAGGGTACCAATCTTGTCGGGGATCGGTAACCCTTCGCGAGAATGTCCAAAGTTTCAGCGGGATTTCCAAAATGTTGAAAGGAACTCGAAACATGTCAACCTTGGTTTTGAGAATCTCTCCCGGAGTTTGAGAGATTTGGACGTGAAACGGTACCAATCTTGTCGGGGATTGGGAACCCTTCGCCAGAATGTCCAAAGTTTCAGCGGGATTTCCAAAATGTTGAAAGGAACTCGAACCATGTCAACCTTGGTTTTGAGAATCTCTCCCGGAGTTTGAGAGATTTGCACGTGAAAGGGTACCAATCTTGTCGGGGATTGGGAACCCTTCGCGAGAATGTCCAAAGTTTCAGCGGGATTTCCAAAATGTTGAAAGGAACTCGAAACATGTCAACCTTGGTTTTGAGAATCTCTCCCGGAGTTTGAGAGATTTGGACCTGAAAGGGTACCAGTCTTGTCGGGGATGGGGAACCCTTCGCGACAATGTCCAAAGTTTCAGCGGGATTTCCAAAATGTTGAAAGGAACTCGAAACATGTCAACCTTGGTTTTGAGAATCTCTCCCGGAGTTTGAGAGATTTGGACGTGAAAGGGTACCAATCTTGTCGGGGATTGGGAACCCTTCGCGAGAATGTCCAAAGTTTCAGCGGGATTTCCAAAATGTTGAAAGGAACTCGAAACATGTCAACCTTGGTTTTGAGAATCTCTCCCGGAGTTTGAGAGATTTGGACGTGAAAGGGTACCAATCTAGTCGGGGATTAGGAACCCTTCGCGAGAATGTCCAAAGTTTCAGCGGGATTTCCAAAATGTTGAAAGGAACTCGAAACGTGTCAACCTTGGTTTTGAGAATCTCTCCCGGAGTTTGAGAGATTTGGACGTGAAAGGGTACCAATCTTGTCGGGGATTGGGAACCCTTCGCGAGAATGTCCAAAGTTTCAGCGGGATTTCCAAAATGTTGAAAGGAACTCGAAACATGTCAACCTTGGTTTTGAGAATCTCTCCCGGAATTTGAGTGATTTGGACGTGAAAGGGTACCAATCTTGTCGGGGATTAGGAACCCTTCGCGAGAATGTCCAAAGTTTCAGCGGGATTTCCAAAATTTTGAAAGGAACTCGAAACGTGTCAACCTTGGTTTTGAGAATCTCTCCCGGAGTTTGAGAGATTTGGACGTGAAAGGGTACCAATCTTGTCGGGGATTGGGAACCCTTCGCGAGAATGTCCAAAGTTTCAGTGGGATTTCCAAAATGTTGAAAGGAACTCGAAACATGTCAACCTTGGTTTTGAGAATCTCTGCCGGAGTTTGAGAGATTTGGACGTGAAAGGGTACCAATCTTGTCGGGGATCGGGAACCCTTCGCGAGAATGTCCAAAGTTTCAGCGGGATTTCCAAAATGTTGAAAGGAACTCGAACCATGTCAACCTTGGTTTTGAGAATCTCTCCCGGAGTTTGAGAGATTTAAACGTGAAAGGGTACCAATCTAGTCGGGGATTAGGAACCCTTCGCGAGAATGTCCAAAGTTTCAGCGGGATTTCCAAAATTTTGAAAGGAACTCGAAACGTGTCAACCTTGGTTTTGAGAATCTCTCCCGGAGTTTGAGAGATTTGGACGTGAAAGGGTACCAATCTTGTCGGGGATTGGAAACCCTTCGCGAGAATGTCCAAAGTTTCAGCGGGATTTCCAAAATGTTGAAAGGAACTCGAAACATGTCAACCTTGGTTTTGAGAATCTCTCCCGGAGTTTGAGAGATTTGGACGTGAAAGGGTACCAATCTTGTCGGGGATTGGGAACACTTCGCGAGAATGTCCAAAGTTTCAGCGGGATTTCCAAAATGTTGAAAGGAACTCGAAACATGTCAACCTTAGTTTTGAGAATCTCTCCCGGAGTTTGAGAGATTTGGACGTGAAAGGGTACCAATCTTGTTGGGGATTGGGAACCCTTCGCGAGAATGTCCAAAGTTTCAGCGTGATTTCCAAAATGTTGAAAGGAACTCAAACCATGTCAACCTTGGTTTTGAGAATCTCTCCAGGAGTTTGAGAGATTTGGACGTGAAAGGGTACCAATCTTGTCGGGGATTGGGAACCCTTCGCGAGAATGTCCAAAGTTTCAGCGGGATTTCCAAAATGTTGAAAGGAACTCGAACCATGTCAACCTTGGTTTTGAGAATCTCTCCCGGAGTTTGAGAGATTTGGACCTGAAAGGGTACCAGTCTTGTCGGGGATGGGGAACCCTTCGCGACAATGTCCAAAGTTTCAGCGGGATTTCCAAAATGTTGAAAGGAACTCGAAACATGTCAACCTTGGTTTTGAGAATCTCTCCCGGAGTTTGAGAGATTTGGACGTGAAAGGGTACCAATCTTGTCGGGGATTGGGAACCCTTCGCGAGAATGTCCAAAGTTTCAGCGGGATTTCCAAAATGTTGAAAGGAACTCGAACCATGTCAACCTTGGTTTTGAGAATCTCTCCCGGAGTTTGAGAGATTTGGACGTGAAAGGGTACCAATCTTGTCGGGGATTGGGAACCCTTCGCGAGAATGTCCAAAGTTTCAGCGGGATTTCCAAAATGTTGAAAGGAACTCGAAACATGTCAACCTTGGTTTTGAGAATCTCTCCCGGAGTTTGAGAGATTTGGACGTGAAAGGGTACCAATCTTGTCGGGGATTGGGAACCCTTCGCGAGAATGTCCAAAGTTTCAGTGGGATTTCCAAAATGTTGAAAGGAACTCGGAACATGTCAGCCTTGGTTTTGAGAATCTCTCCCGGAGTTTGAGAGATTTGGACGTGAAAGGGCACCAATCTTGTCAAGGATTGGGAACCCTTCGCGAGAATGTCCAAAGTTTCAGCAGGATTTTTAAAATGTTGAAAGGAACTCGAAACATGTCAACCTTGGTTTTGAGAATCTCTCCCGGAGTTTGAGAGATTTGGACGTGAAAGGGTACCAATCTTGTCGGGGATCGGGAACCCTTCGCGAGAATGTCCAAAGTTTCAGCGGGATTTCCAAAATGTTGAAAGGAACTCGAAACATGTCAACCTTGGTTTTGAGAATCTCTCCCGGAGTTTGAGAGATTTGGACGTGAAAGGGTACCAATCTTGTCGGGGATTGGGAACCCTTCGCCAGAATGTCCAAAGTTTCAGTGGGATTTCCAAAATGTTGAAAGGAACTCGAACCATGTCAACCTTGGTTTTGAGAATCTCTCCCGGAGTTTGAGAGATTTGGACGTGAAAGGGTACCAGTCTTGTCGGGGATGGGGAACCCTTCGCGACAATGTCCAAAGTTTCAGCGGGATTTCCAAAATGTTGAAAGGAACTCGAACCATGTCAACCTTGGTTTTGAGAATCTCTCCCGGAGTTTGAGAGATTTGGACGTGAAAGGGTACCAATCTCGTCGGGGATTGGGAACCCTTCGCGAGAATGTCCAAAGTTTCAGTGGGATTTCCAAAATGTTGAAAGGAACTCGGAACATGTCAGCCTTGGTTTTGAGAATCTCTCCCGGAGTTTGAGAGATTTGGACGTGAAAGGGTACCAATCTTGTCGGGGATTGGGAACCCTTCGCCAGAATGTCCAAAGTTTCAGCGGGATTTCCAAAATGTTGAAAGGAACTCGAACCATGTCAACCTTGGTTTTGAGAATCTCTCCCGGAGTTTGAGAGATTTGGACGTGAAAGGGTACCAATCTTGTCGGGGATTGGGAACCCTTCGCGAGAATGTCCAAAGTTTCAGCGGGATTTCCAAAATGTTGAAAGGAACTCGAAACATGTCAACCTTGGTTTTGAGAATCTCTCCCGGAGTTTGAGAGATTTGGACGTGAAAGGGTACCAATCTTGTCGGGGATTGGGAACCCTTCGCGAGAATGTCCAAAGTTTCAGCGGGATTTCCAAAATGTTGAAAGGAACTCGAACCATGTCAACCTTGGTTTTGAGAATCTCTCCCGGAGTTTGAGAGATTTGGACGTGAAAGGGTACCAATCTTGTCGGGGATTGGGAACCCTTCGCCAGAATGTCCAAAGTTTCAGCGGGATTTCCAAAATGTTGAAAGGAACTCGAACCATGTCAACCTTGGTTTTGAGAATCTCTGCCGGAGTTTGAGAGATTTGGACGTGAAAGGGTACCAATCTTGTCGGGGATTGGGAACCCTTCGCCAGAATGTCCAAAGTTTCAGTGGGATTTCCAAAATGTTGAAAGGAACTCGAACCATGTCAACCTTGGTTTTGAGAATCTCTCCCGGAGTTTGAGAGATTTGGACGTGAAAGGGTACCAGTCTTGTCGGGGATGGGGAACCCTTCGCGACAATGTCCAAAGTTTCAGCGGGATTTCCAAAATGTTGAAAGGAACTCGAAACATGTCAACCTTCGTTTTGAGAATCTCTCCCGGAGTTTGAGAGATTTGGACGTGAAAGGGTACCAATCTTGTCGGGGATTGGGAACCCTTCGCGAGAATGTCCAAAGTTTCAGCGGGATTTCCAAAATGTTGAAAGGAACTCGAACCATGTCAACCTTGGTTTTGAGAATCTCTCCCGGAGTTTTAGAGATTTGGACGTGAAAGGGTACCAATCTAGTCGGGGATTAGGAACCCTTCGCGAGAATGTCCAAAGTTTCAGTGGGATTTCCAAAATGTTGAAAGGAACTCGAAACGTGTCAACCTTGGTTTTGAGAATCTCTCCCGGAGTTTGAGAGATTTGGACGTGAAAGGGTACCAATCTTGTCGGGGATTGGGAACCCTTCGCGAGAATGTCCAAAGTTTCAGCGGGATTTCCAAAATGTTGAAAGGAACTCGAAACATGTCAACCTTGGTTTTGAGAATCTCTCCCGGAGTTTGAGAGATTTGGACGTGAAAGGGTACCAATCTTGTCGGGGATTGGGAACCCTTCGCCAGAATGTCCAAAGTTTCAGCGGGATTTCCAAAATGTTGAAAGGAACTCGAACCATGTCAACCTTGGTTTTGAGAATCTCTCCCGGAGTTTGAGAGATTTGGACGTGAAAGGGTACCAATCTTGTCGGGGATTGGGAACCCTTCGCCAGAATGTCCAAAGTTTCAGTGGGATTTCCAAAATGTTGAAAGGAACTCGAACCATGTCAACCTTGGTTTTGAGAATCTCTCCCGGAGTTTGAGAGATTTGGACGTGAAAGGGTACCAGTCTTGTCGGGGATGGGGAACCCTTCGCGACAATGTCCAAAGTTTCAGCGGGATTTCCAAAATGTTGAAAGGAACTCGAAACATGTCAACCTTGGTTTTGAGAATCTCTCCCGGAGTTTGAGAGATTTGGACGTGAAAGGGTACCAATCTTGTCGGGGATTGGGAACCCTTCGCGAGAATGTCCAAAGTTTCAGCGGGATTTCCAAAATGTTGAAAGGAACTCGGAACATGTCAGCCTTGGTTTTGAGAATCTCTCCCGGAGTTTGAGAGATTTGGACGTGAAAGGGTACCAATCTAGTCGGGGATTAGGAACCCTTCGCGAGAATGTCCAAAGTTTCAGTGGGATTTCCAAAATGTTGAAAGGAACTCGAAACGTGTCAACCTTGGTTTTGAGAATCTCTCCCGGAGTTTGAGAGATTTGGACGTGAAAGGGTACCAATCTTGTCGGGGATTGGGAACCCTTCGCGAGAATGTCCAAAGTTTCAGCGGGATTTCCAAAATGTTGAAAGGAACTCGAAACATGTCAACCTTGGTTTTGAGAATCTCTCCTGGAGTTTGAGAGATTTGGACGTGAAAGGGTACCAATCTTGTCGGGGATTGGGAACCCTTCGCGAGAATGTCCAAAGTTTCAGCGGGATTTCCAAAATGTTGAAAGGAACTCGAAACATGTCAACCTTGGTTTTGAGAATCTCTCCCGGAGTTTGAGAGATTTGCACGTGAAAGGGTACCAATCTTGTCGGGGATTAGGAACCCTTCGCGAGAATGTCCAAAGTTTCAGCGGGATTTCCAAAATTTTGAAAGGAACTCGAAACTTGTCAACCTTGGTTTTGAGAATCTCTCCCGGAGTTTGAGAGATTTGGACGTGAAAGGGTACCAATCTTGTCGGGGATTGGGAACCCTTCGCGAGAATGTCCAAAGTTTCAGCGGGATTTCCAAAATGTTGAAAGGAACTCGAAACATGTCAACCTTGGTTTTGAGAATCTCTCCCGGAGTTTGAGAGATTTGCACGTGAAAGGGTACCAATCTTGTCGGGGATCGGGAACCCTTCGCGAGAATGTCCAAAGTTTCAGCGGGATTTCCAAAATGTTGAAAGGAACTCGAACCATGTCAACCTTGGTTTTCAGAATCTCTCCCGGAGTTTGAGAGATTTGGACGTGAAAGGGTACCAATCTAGTCGGGGATTAGGAACCCTTCGCGAGAATGTCCAAAGTTTCAGCGGGATTTCCAAAATTTTGAAAGGAACTCGAAACTTGTCAACCTTGGTTTTGAGAATCTCTCCCGGAGTTTGAGAGATTTGGACGTGAAAGGGTACCAATCTTGTCGGGGATTGGGAACCCTTCGCGAGAATGTCCAAAGTTTCAGCGGGATTTCCAAAATGTTGAAAGGAACTCGAAACATGTCAACCTTGGTTTTGAGAATCTCTCCCGGAGTTTGAGAGATTTGGACGTGAAAGGGTACCAATCTTGTCGGGGATCGGGAACCCTTCGCGAGAATGTCCAAAGTTTCAGCGGGATTTCCAAAATGTTGAAAGGAACTCGAAACATGTCAACCTTGGTTTTGAGAATCTCTCCCGGAGTTTGAGAGATTTGGACGTGAAAGGGTACCAATCTTGTCAGGGATTGGGAACCCTTCGCGAGAATGTCCAAAGTTTCAGCGGGATTTCCAAAATGTTGAAAGGAACTCGAACCATGTCAACCTTGGTTTTGAGAATCTCTCCCGGAGTTTGAGAGATTTGGACCTGAAAGGGTACCAGTCTTGTCGGGGATTGGGAACCCTTCGCGACAATGTCCAAAGTTTCAGCGGGATTTCCAAAATGTTGAAAGGAACTCGAAACATGTCAACCTTCGTTTTGAGAATCTCTCCCGGAGTTTGAGAGATTTGGACGTGAAAGGGTACCAATCTTGTCGGGGATTGGGAACCCTTCGCGAGAATGTCCAAAGTTTCAGCGGGATTTCCAAAATGTTGAAAGGAACTCGAACCATGTCAACCTTGGTTTTGAGAATCTCTCCCGGAGTTTTAGAGATTTGGACGTGAAAGGGTACCAATCTAGTCGGGGATTAGGAACCCTTCGCGAGAATGTCCAAAGTTTCAGTGGGATTTCCAAAATGTTGAAAGGAACTCGAAACGTGTCAACCTTGGTTTTGAGAATCTCTCCCGGAGTTTGAGAGATTTGGACGTGAAAGGGTACCAATCTTGTCGGGGATTGGGAACCCTTCGCGAGAATGTCCAAAGTTTCAGCGGGAGTTCCAAAATGTTGAAAGGAACTCGAAACATGTCAACCTTGGTTTTGAGAATTTCTCCCGGAGTTTGAGAGATTTGGACGTGAAAGGGTACCAATCTTGTCGGGGATTGGGAACCCTTCGCCAGAATGTCCAAAGTTTCAGCGGGATTTCCAAAATGTTGAAAGGAACTCGAACCATGTCAACCTTGGTTTTGAGAATCTCTCCCGGAGTTTGAGAGATTTGGACGTGAAAGGGTACCAATCTTGTCGGGGATTGGGAACCCTTCGCCAGAATGTCCAAAGTTTCAGTGGGATTTCCAAAATGTTGAAAGGAACTCGAACCATGTCAACCTTGGTTTTGAGAATCTCTCCCGGAGTTTGAGAGATTTGGACGTGAAAGGGTACCAGTCTTGTCGGGGATGGGGAACCCTTCGCGACAATGTCCAAAGTTTCAGCGGGATTTCCAAAATGTTGAAAGGAACTCGAAACATGTCAACCTTGGTTTTGAGAATCTCTCCCGGAGTTTGAGAGATTTGGACGTGAAAGGGTACCAATCTTGTCGGGGATTGGGAACCCTTCGCGAGAATGTCCAAAGTTTCAGCGGGATTTCCAAAATGTTGAAAGGAACTCGGAACATGTCAGCCTTGGTTTTGAGAATCTCTCCCGGAGTTTTAGAGATTTGGACGTGAAAGGGTACCAATCTAGTCGGGGATTAGGAACCCTTCGCGAGAATGTCCAAAGTTTCAGTGGGATTTCCAAAATGTTGAAAGGAACTCGAAACGTGTCAACCTTGGTTTTGAGAATCTCTCCCGGAGTTTGAGAGATTTGGACGTGAAAGGGTACCAATCTTGTCGGGGATTGGGAACCCTTCGCGAGAATGTCCAAAGTTTCAGCGGGATTTCCAAAATGTTGAAAGGAACTCGAAACATGTCAACCTTGGTTTTGAGAATCTCTCCTGGAGTTTGAGAGATTTGGACGTGAAAGGGTACCAATCTTGTCGGGGATTGGGAACCCTTCGCGAGAATGTCCAAAGTTTCAGCGGGATTTCCAAAATGTTGAAAGGAACTCGAAACATGTCAACCTTGGTTTTGAGAATCTCTCCCAGAGTTTGAGAGATTTGGACGTGAAACGGTAGCAATCTTGTCGGGGATCGGGAACCCTTCGCGAGAATGTCCAAAGTTTCAGCGGGATTTCCAAAATGTTGAAAGGAACTCGAACCATGTCAACCTTGGTTTTGAGAATCTCTCCCGGAGTTTGAGAGATTTGGACGTGAAAGGGTACCAATCTAGTCGGGGATTAGGAACCCTTCGCGAGAATGTCCAAAGTTTCAGCGGGATTTCCAAAATTTTGAAAGGAACTCGAAACTTGTCAACCTTGGTTTTGAGAATCTCTCCCGGAGTTTGAGAGATTTGGACGTGAAAGGGTACCAATCTTGTCGGGGATTGGGAACCCTTCGCGAGAATGTCCAAAGTTTCAGCGGGATTTCCAAAATGTTGAAAGGAACTCGAAACATGTCAACCTTGGTTTTGAGAATCTCTGCCGGAGTTTGAGAGATTTGGACGTGAAAGGGTACCAATCTTGTCGGGGATCGGGAACCCTTCGCGAGAATGTCCAAAGTTTCAGCGGGATTTCCAAAATGTTGAAAGGAACTCGAACCATGTCAACCTTGGTTTTGAGAATCTCTCCCGGAGTTTGAGAGATTTGGACGTGAAAGGGTACCAATCTTGTCGGGGATTGGGAACCCTTCGCGAGAATGTCCAAAGTTTCAGCGGGATTTCCAAAATGTTGAAAGGAACTCGAAACATGTCAACCTTGGTTTTGAGAATCTCTCCCGGAGTTTGAGAGATTTGGACCTGAAAGGGTACCAGTCTTGTCGGGGATGGGGAACCCTTCGCGACAATGTCCAAAGTTTCAGCGGGATTTCCAAAATGTTGAAAGGAACTCGAAACATGTCAACCTTGGTTTTGAGAATCTCTCCCGGAGTTTGAGAGATTTGGACGTGAAAGGGTACCAATCTTGTCGGGGATTGGGAACCCTTCGCGAGAATGTCCAAAGTTTCAGCGGGATTTCCAAAATGTTGAAAGGAACTCGAAACATGTCAACCTTGGTTTTGAGAATCTCTCCCGGAGTTTTAGAGATTTGGACGTGAAAGGGTACCAATCTAGTCGGGGATTAGGAACCCTTCGCGAGAATGTCCAAAGTTTCAGCGGGATTTCCAAAATGTTGAAAGGAACTCGAAACATGTCAACCTTGGTTTTGAGAATCTCTCCCGGAGTTTGAGAGATTTGGACGTGAAAGGGTACCAATCTTGTCGGGGATTGGGAACCCTTCGCGAGAATGTCCAAAGTTTCAGTGGGATTTCCAAAATGTTGAAAGGAACTCGAAACATGTCAACCTTGGTTTTGAGAATCTCTCCTGGTGTTTGAGAGATTTGGACGTGAAAGGGTACCAATCTTGTCGGGGATTGGGAACCCTTCGCGAGAATGTCCAAAGTTTCAGTGGGATTTCCAAAATGTTGAAAGGAACTCGAAACATGTCAACCTTGGTTTTGAGAATCTCTCCCGGAGTTTGAGAGATTTGGACGTGAAACGGTACCAATCTTGTCGGGGATCGGGAACCCTTCATGAGAATGTCCAAAGTTTCAGCGGGATTTCCAAAATGTTGAAAGGAACTCGAACCATGTCAACCTTGGTTTTGAGAATCTCTCCCGGAGTTTGAGAGATTTAAACGTGAAAGGGTACCAATCTAGTCGGGGATTAGGAACCCTTCGCGAGAATGTCCAAAGTTTCAGCGGGATTTCCAAAATTTTGAAAGGAACTCGAAACGTGTCAACCTTGGTTTTGAGAATCTCTCCCGGAGTTTGAGAGATTTGGACGTGAAAGGGTACCAATCTTGTCGGGGATTGGAAACCCTTCGCGAGAATGTCCAAAGTTTCAGCGGGATTTCCAAAATGTTGAAAGGAACTCGAAACATGTCAACCTTGGTTTTGAGAATCTCTCCCGGAGTTTGAGAGATTTGGACGTGAAAGGGTACCAATCTTGTCGGGGTTTGGGAACACTTCGCGAGAATGTCCAAAGTTTCAGCGGGATTTCCAAAATGTTGAAAGGAACTCGAAAGATGTCAACCGTGGTTTTGAGAATCTCTCCCGGAGTTTGAGAGATTTGGACGTGAAAGGGTACCAATCTTGTCGGGGATTGGGAACCCTTCGCGAGAATGACCAAAGTTTCAGCGGGATTTCCAAAATGTTGAAAGGAACTTGAACCATGTCAACCTTGGTTTTGAGAATCTCTCCCGGAGTTTGAGAGATTTGCACGTGAAAGGGTACCAATCTTGTCGGGGATCGGGAACCCTTCGCGAGAATGTCCAAAGTTTCAGCGGGATTTCCAAAATGTTGAAAGGAACTCAAACCATGTCAACCTTGGTTTTGAGAATCTCTCCTGGAGTTTGAGAGATTTGGACGTGAAAGGGTACCAATCTTGTCGGGGATTGGGAACCCTTCGCGAGAATGTCCAAAGTTTCAGCGGGATTTCCAAAATGTTGAAAGGAACTCGAAACATGTCAACCTTGGTTTTGAGAATCTCTCCCGGAGTTTGAGAGATTTGGACCTGAAAGGGTACCAGTCTTGTCGGGGATGGGGAACCCTTCGCGACAATGTCCAAAGTTTCAGTGGGATTTCCAAAATGTTGAAAGGAACTCGAAACATGTCAACCTTGGTTTTGAGAATCTCTCCCGGAGTTTGAGAGATTTGGACGTGAAACGGTACCAATCTTGTCGGGGATTGGGAACCCTTCGCGAGAATGTCCAAAGTTTCAGCGGGATTTCCAAAATGTTGAAAGGAACTCGAACCATGTCAACCTTGGTTTTGAGAATCTCTCCCGGAGTTTGAGAGATTTGGACGTGAAAGGGTACCAATCTTGTCGGGGATTGGGAACCCTTCGCCAGAATGTCCAAAGTTTCAGCGGGATTTCCAAAATGTTGAAAGGAACTCGAAAGATGTCAACCTTGGCTTTGAGAATCTCTCCCGGAGTTTGAGAGATTTGGACGTGAAAGGGTACCAATCTTGTCGGGGATTGGGAACCCTTCGCGAGAATGTCCAGAGTTTCAACGGGATTTCCAAAATGTTGAAAGGAACTCGAAACATGTCAACCTTGGTTTTGAGAATCTCTCCCGGAGTTTGAGAGATTTGGACGTGAAAGGGTACCAATCTTGTCGGGGATTGGGAACCCTTCGCGACAATGTCCAAAGTTTCAGCGGGATTTCCAAAATGTTGAAAGGAACTCGAAACATGTCAACCTTGGTTTTGAGAATCTCTCCCGGAGTTTGAGAGATTTGGACGTGAAAGGGTACCAATCTTGTCGGGGATTGGGAACCCTTCGCGAGAATGTCCAAAGTTTCAGCGGGATTTCCAAAATGTTGAAAGGAACTCGAACCATGTCAACCTTGGTTTTGAGAATCTCTCCCGGAGTTTGAGAGATTTGGACGTGAAAGGGTACCAATCTTGTCGGGGATTGGGAACCCTTCGCCAGAATGTCCAAAGTTTCAGCGGGATTTCCAAAATGTTGAAAGGAACTCGAACCATGTCAACCTTGGTTTTGAGAATCTCTCCCGGAGTTTGAGAGATTTGGACGTGAAAGGGTACCAATCTTGTCGGGGATCGGGAACCCTTCGCCAGAATGTCCAAAGTTTCAGCGGGATTTCCAAAATGTTGAAAGGAACTCGAACCATGTCAACCTTGGTTTTGAGAATCTCTCCCGGAGTTTGAGAGATTTGGACGTGAAAGGGTACCAATCTTGTCGGGGATTGGGAACCCTTCGCGAGAATGTCCAAAGTTTCAGTGGGATTTCCAAAATGTTGAAAGGAACTCGGAACATGTCAGCCTTGGTTTTGAGAATCTCTCCCGGAGTTTGAGAGATTTGGACGTGAAAGGGTACCAATCTTGTCAAGGATTGGGAACCCTTCGCGAGAATGTCCAAAGTTTCAGCGGGATTTTTAAAATGTTGAAAGGAACTCGAAACATGTCAACCTTGGTTTTGAGAATCTCTCCCGGAGTTTGAGAGATTTGGACGTGAAAGGGTACCAATCTTGTCGGGGATTGGGAACCCTTCGCGAGAATGTCCAAAGTTTCAGCGGGATTTCCAAAATGTTGAAAGGAACTCGAAACATGTCAACCTTGGTTTTGAGAATCTCTCCCGGAGTTTGAGAGATTTGGACGTGAAAGGGTACCAATCTTGTCGGGGATTGGGAACCCTTCGCCAGAATGTCCAAAGTTTCAGCGGGATTTCCAAAATGTTGAAAGGAACTCGAACCATGTCAACCTTGGTTTTGAGAATCTCTCCCGGAGTTTGAGAGATTTGGACGTGAAAGGGTACCAATCTTGTCGGGGATTGGGAACCCTTCGCCAGAATGTCCAAAGTTTCAGCAGGATTTCCAAAATGTTGAAAGGAACTCGAAACATGTCAACCTTGGTTTTGAGAATCTCTCCCGGAGTTTGAGAGATTTGGACGTGAAAGGGTACCAATCTTGTCGGGGATTGGGAACCCTTCGCGAGAATGTCCAAAGTTTCAGCGGGATTTCCAAAATGTTGAAAGGAACTCGAACCATGTCAACCTTGGTTTTGAGAATCTCTCCCGGAGTTTGAGAGATTTGGACGTGAAAGGGTACCAATCTTGTCGGGGATTGGGAACCCTTCGCGAGAATGTCCAAAGTTTCAGCGGGATTTCCAAAATGTTGAAAGGAACTCGGAACATGTCAGCCTTGGTTTTGAGAATCTCTCCCGGAGTTTGAGAGATTTGGACGTGAAAGGGCACCAATCTTGTCAAGGATTGGGAACCCTTCGCGACAATGTCCAAAGTTTCAGCGGGATTTCCAAAATGTTGAAAGGAACTCGAACCATGTCAACCTTGGTTTTGAGAATCTCTCCCGGAGTTTGAGAGATTTGGACGTGAAAGGGTACCAATCTTGTCGGGGATTGGGAACCCTTCGCGAGAATGTCCAAAGTTTCAGCGGGATTTCCAAAATGTTGAAAGGAACTCGAAACATGTCAACCTTGGTTTTGAGAATCTCTCCCGGAGTTTGAGAGATTTGGACGTGAAAGGGTACCAGTCTTGTCGGGGATTGGGAACCCTTCGCGAGAATGTCCAAAGTTTCAGCGGGATTTCCAAAATGTTGAAAGCAACTCGAAACATGTCAACCTTGGTTTTGAGAATCTCTCCCGGAGTTTGAGAGATTTGGACGTGAAAGGGTACCAATCTTGTCGGGGATTGGGAACCCTTCGCGAGAATGTCCAAAGTTTCAGCGGGATTTCCAAAATGTTGAAAGGAACTCGAACCATGTCAACCTTGGTTTTGAGAATCTCTCCCGGAGTTTGAGAGATTTGGACGTGAAAGGGTACCAATCTTGTCGGGGATTGGGAACCCTTCGCGAGAATGTCCAAAGTTTCAGCGGGATTTCCAAAATGTTGAAAGGAACTCGGAACATGTCAGCCTTGGTTTTGAGAATCTCTGCCGGAGTTTGAGAGATTTGGACGTGAAAGGGTACCAATCTTGTCAAGGATTGGGAACCCTTCGCGACAATGTCCAAAGTTTCAGCGGGATTTTTAAAATGTTGAAAGGAACTTGAACCATGTCAACCTTGGTTTTGAGAATCTCTCCCGGAGTTTGAGAGATTTGGACGTGAAAGGGTACCAATCTTGTCGGGGATCGGGAACCCTTCGCGAGAATGTCCAAAGTTTCAGCGGGATTTCCAAAATGTTGAAAGGAACTCGAACCATGTCAACCTTGGTTTTGAGAATCTCTCCCGGAGTTTGAGAGATTTGGACGTGAAAGGGTACCAATCTTGTCGGGGATTGGGAACCCTTCGCGAGAATGTCCAAAGTTTCAGCGGGATTTCCAAAATGTTGAAAGGAACTCGAAATGTTTCAACCATGGTTTTGAGAATCTCTCCCGGAGTTTGAGAGATTTGGACGTGAAAGGGTACCAATCTAGTCGGGGATTGGGAACCCTTCGCCAGAATGTCCAAAGTTTCAGCGGGATTTCCAAAATGTTGAAAGAAACTCAAAACATGTCAACCTTGGTTTTGAGAATCTCTCCCAGAGTTTGAGAGATTTGGACGTGAAAGGGTACCAATATTGTCGGGGATTGGGAACCCTTCGCGAGAATGTCCAAAGTTTCAGCGGGATTTCCAAAATGTTGAGAGGAACTCGAAACGTTTCAACCATGGTTTTGAGAATCTCTCCCGGAGTTTGGGAGATTTGGACGTGAAAGGGTACCAATCTTGTCGGGGATCGGGAACCCTTCGCGAGAATGTCCAAAGTTTCAGCGGGATTTCCAAAATGTTGAAAGGAACTCGAAACATGTCAACCTTGGTTTTGAGAATCTCTCCCGGAGTTTGAGAGATTTGGACGTGAAAGGGTACCAATCTTGTCGGGGATTGGGAACCCTTCGCGAGAATGTCCAAAGTTTCAGCGGGATTTCCAAAATGTTGAAAGGAACTCGAAACGTTTCAACCATGGTTTTGAGAATCTCTCCCGGAGTTTGAGAGATTTGGACGTGAAAGGGTACCAATCTTGTCGGGGATTGGGAACCCTTCGCGAGAATGTCCAAAGTTTCAGCGGGATTTCCAAAATGTTGAAAGGAACTCGAAACATGTCAACCTTGGTTTTGAGAATCTCTCCCGGAGTTTGAGAGATTTGGACGTGAAAGGGTACCAATCTTGTCGGGGATTGGGAACCCTTCGCGAGAATGTCCAAAGTTTCAGCGGGATTTCCCAAATGTTGAAAAGAACTCGAACCATGTCAACCTTGGTTTTGAGAATCTCTCCCGGAGTTTGAGAGATTTGGACGTGAAAGGGTACCAATCTTGTCGGGGATTAGGAACCCTTCGCGAGAATGTCCAAAGTTTCAGCGGGATTTCCAAAATGTTGAAAGGAACTCGAACCATGTCAACCTTGGTTTTGAGAATCTCTGCCGGAGTTTGAGAGATTTGGACGTGAAAGGGCACCAATCTTGTCAAGGATTGGGAACCCTTCGCGACAATGTCCAAAGTTTCAGCGGGATTTTTAAAATGTTGAAAGGAACTCGAAACATGTCAACCTTGGTTTTGAGAATCTCTCCCAGAGTTTGAGAGATTTGGACGTGAAAGGGTACCAATCTTGTCGGGGATCGGGAACCCTTCGCGAGAATGTCCAAAGTTTCAGCGGGATTTCCAAAATGTTGAAAGGAACTCGAAACATGTCAACCTTGGTTTTGAGAATCTCTCCCGGAGTTTGAGAGATTTGGACGTGAAAGGGAACCAATCTTGTCGGGGATTGGGAACCCTTTGCGAGAATGTCCAAAGTTTCAGCGGGATTTCCAAAATGTTGAAAGGAACTCGAACCATGTCAACATTGGTTTTGAGAATCTCTCCCGGAATTTGAGAGATTTGGACGTGAAAGGGTACCAATCTTGTCGGGGATTGGGAACCCTTCGCGTCAATGTCCAAAGTTTCAGCGGGATTTCCAAAATGTTGAAAGGAACTCGAACCATGTCAACCTTGGTTTTGAGAATCTCTCCCGGAGTTTGAGAGATTTGGACGTGAAAGGGTACCAATCTTGTCGGGGATTGGGAACCCTTCGCGAGAATGTCCAAAGTTTCAGTGGGATTTCCAAAATGTTGAAAGGAACTCGGAACATGTCAGCCTTGGTTTTGAGAATCTCTGCCGGAGTTTGAGAGATTTGGACGTGAAAGGGTACCAATCTTGTCAAGGATTGGGAACCCTTCGCGACAATGTCCAAAGTTTCAGCGGGATTTTTAAAATGTTGAAAGGAACTCGAAACATGTCAACCTTGGTTTTGAGAATCTCTCCCGGAGTTTGAGAGATTTGGACGTGAAAGGGTACCAATCTTGTCGGGGATCGGGAACCCTTCGCGAGAATGTCCAAAGTTTCAGCGGGATTTCCAAAATGTTGAAAGGAACCCGAAACATGTCAACCTTGGTTTTGAGAATCTCTGCCGGAGTTTGAGAGATTTGGACGTGAAAGGGTACCAATCTTGTCGGGGATTGGGAACCCTTCGCGAGAATGTCCAAAGTTTCAGCGGGATTTCCAAAATGTTGAAAGGAACAAGAAACATGTCAACCTTGGTTTTGAGAATCTCTCCCGGAGTTTGAGAGATTTGGACGTGAAAGGGTACCAATCTTGTCGGGGATTGGGAACCCTTCGCGAGAATGTCTAAAGTTTCAGCAGGATTTCCAAAATGTTGAAAGGAACTCGAAGGACGTCAACCTTGGTTTTGAGAATCTCTCCCGGAGTTTGAGAGATTTGGACGTGAAAGGGTACAAGTCTTGTCGGGGATGGGGAACCCTTCGCGACAATGTCCAAAGTTTCAGCGGGATTTTTAAAATGTTGAAAGGAACTTGAAACATGTCAACATTGGTTTTGAGAATCTCTCCCGGAGTTTGAGAGATTTGGACGTGAAAGGGTACCAATCTTGTCGGGGATTGGGAACCCTTCGCGAGAATGTCCAAAGTTTCAGCGGGATTTCCAAAATGTTGAAAGCAACTCGAAACATGTCAACCTTGGTTTTGAGAATCTCTCCCGGAGTTTGAGAGATTTGGACGTGAAAGGGTACCAATCTTGTCGGGGATTGGGAACCCTTCGCGAGAATGTCCAAAGTTTCAGCGGGATTTCCAAAATGTTGAAAGGAACTCGAACCATGTCAACCTTGGTTTTGAGAATCTCTCCCGGAGTTTGAGAGATTTGGACGTGAAAGGGTACCAATCTTGTCGGGGATCGGGAACCCTTCGCGAGAATGTCCAAAGTTTCAGCGGGATTTCCAAAATGTTGAAAGGAACTCGAACCATGTCAACCTTGGTTTTGAGAATCTCTCCCGGAGTTTGAGAGATTTGGACGTGAAAGGGTACCAATCTTGTCGGGGATTGGGAACCCTTCGCGAGAATGTCCAAAGTTTCAGCGGGATTTCCAAAATGTTGAAAGGAACTCGAAATGTTTCAACCATGGTTTTGAGAATCTCTCCCGGAGTTTGAGAGATTTGGACGTGAAAGGGTACCAATCTAGTCGGGGATTGGGAACCCTTCGCCAGAATGTCCAAAGTTTCAGCGGGATTTCCAAAATGTTGAAAGAAACTCAAAACATGTCAACCTTGGTTTTGAGAATCTCTCCCAGAGTTTGAGAGATTTGGACGTGAAAGGGTACCAATATTGTCGGGGATTGGGAACCCTTCGCGAGAATGTCCAAAGTTTCAGCGGGATTTCCAAAATGTTGAGAGGAACTCGAAACGTTTCAACCATGGTTTTGAGAATCTCTCCCGGAGTTTGGGAGATTTGGACGTGAAAGGGTACCAATCTTGTCGGGGATCGGGAACCCTTCGCGAGAATGTCCAAAGTTTCAGCGGGATTTCCAAAATGTTGAAAGGAACTCGAAACATGTCAACCTTGGTTTTGAGAATCTCTCCCGGAGTTTGAGAGATTTGGACGTGAAAGGGTACCAATCTTGTCGGGGATTGGGAACCCTTCGCGAGAATGTCCAAAGTTTCAGCGGGATTTCCAAAATGTTGAAAGGAACTCGAAACGTTTCAACCATGGTTTTGAGAATCTCTCCCGGAGTTTGAGAGATTTGGACGTGAAAGGGTACCAATCTTGTCGGGGATTGGGAACCCTTCGCGAGAATGTCCAAAGTTTCAGCGGGATTTCCAAAATGTTGAAAGGAACTCGAAACATGTCAACCTTGGTTTTGAGAATCTCTCCCGGAGTTTGAGAGATTTGGACGTGAAAGGGTACCAATCTTGTCGGGGATTGGGAACCCTTCGCGAGAATGTCCAAAGTTTCAGCGGGATTTCCCAAATGTTGAAAAGAACTCGAACCATGTCAACCTTGGTTTTGAGAATCTCTCCCGGAGTTTGAGAGATTTGGACGTGAAAGGGTACCAATCTTGTCGGGGATTAGGAACCCTTCGCGAGAATGTCCAAAGTTTCAGCGGGATTTCCAAAATGTTGAAAGGAACTCGAACCATGTCAACCTTGGTTTTGAGAATCTCTGCCGGAGTTTGAGAGATTTGGACGTGAAAGGGCACCAATCTTGTCAAGGATTGGGAACCCTTCGCGACAATGTCCAAAGTTTCAGCGGGATTTTTAAAATGTTGAAAGGAACTCGAAACATGTCAACCTTGGTTTTGAGAATCTCTCCCAGAGTTTGAGAGATTTGGACGTGAAAGGGTACCAATCTTGTCGGGGATCGGGAACCCTTCGCGAGAATGTCCAAAGTTTCAGCGGGATTTCCAAAATGTTGAAAGGAACTCGAAACATGTCAACCTTGGTTTTGAGAATCTCTCCCGGAGTTTGAGAGATTTGGACGTGAAAGGGAACCAATCTTGTCGGGGATTGGGAACCCTTTGCGAGAATGTCCAAAGTTTCAGCGGGATTTCCAAAATGTTGAAAGGAACTCGAACCATGTCAACATTGGTTTTGAGAATCTCTCCCGGAATTTGAGAGATTTGGACGTGAAAGGGTACCAATCTTGTCGGGGATTGGGAACCCTTCGCGTCAATGTCCAAAGTTTCAGCGGGATTTCCAAAATGTTGAAAGGAACTCGAACCATGTCAACCTTGGTTTTGAGAATCTCTCCCGGAGTTTGAGAGATTTGGACGTGAAAGGGTACCAATCTTGTCGGGGATTGGGAACCCTTCGCGAGAATGTCCAAAGTTTCAGTGGGATTTCCAAAATGTTGAAAGGAACTCGGAACATGTCAGCCTTGGTTTTGAGAATCTCTGCCGGAGTTTGAGAGATTTGGACGTGAAAGGGTACCAATCTTGTCAAGGATTGGGAACCCTTCGCGACAATGTCCAAAGTTTCAGCGGGATTTTTAAAATGTTGAAAGGAACTCGAAACATGTCAACCTTGGTTTTGAGAATCTCTCCCGGAGTTTGAGAGATTTGGACGTGAAAGGGTACCAATCTTGTCGGGGATCGGGAACCCTTCGCGAGAATGTCCAAAGTTTCAGCGGGATTTCCAAAATGTTGAAAGGAACCCGAAACATGTCAACCTTGGTTTTGAGAATCTCTGCCGGAGTTTGAGAGATTTGGACGTGAAAGGGTACCAATCTTGTCGGGGATTGGGAACCCTTCGCGAGAATGTCCAAAGTTTCAGCGGGATTTCCAAAATGTTGAAAGGAACAAGAAACATGTCAACCTTGGTTTTGAGAATCTCTCCCGGAGTTTGAGAGATTTGGACGTGAAAGGGTACCAATCTTGTCGGGGATTGGGAACCCTTCGCGAGAATGTCTAAAGTTTCAGCAGGATTTCCAAAATGTTGAAAGGAACTCGAAGGACGTCAACCTTGGTTTTGAGAATCTCTCCCGGAGTTTGAGAGATTTGGACGTGAAAGGGTACAAGTCTTGTCGGGGATGGGGAACCCTTCGCGACAATGTCCAAAGTTTCAGCGGGATTTTTAAAATGTTGAAAGGAACTTGAAACATGTCAACATTGGTTTTGAGAATCTCTCCCGGAGTTTGAGAGATTTGGACGTGAAAGGGTACCAATCTTGTCGGGGATTGGGAACCCTTCGCGAGAATGTCCAAAGTTTCAGCGGGATTTCCAAAATGTTGAAAGCAACTCGAAACATGTCAACCTTGGTTTTGAGAATCTCTCCCGGAGTTTGAGAGATTTGGACGTGAAAGGGTACCAATCTTGTCGGGGATTGGGAACCCTTCGCGAGAATGTCCAAAGTTTCAGCGGGATTTCCAAAATGTTGAAAGGAACTCGAACCATGTCAACCTTGGTTTTGAGAATCTCTCCCGGAGTTTGAGAGATTTGGACGTGAAAGGGTACCAATCTTGTCGGGGATTGGGAACCCTTCGCGAGAATGTCCAAAGTTTCAGCGGGATTTCCAAAATGTTGAAACGAACTCGGAACATGTCAACCTTGGTTTTGAGAATCTCTGCCGGAGTTTGAGAGATTTGGACGTGAAAGGGTACCAGTCTTGTCGGGGATTGGGAACCCTTCGCGAGAATGTCCAAAGTTTCAGCGGGATTTCCAAAATGTTGAAAGGAACTTGAACCATGTCAACCTTGGTTTTGAGAATCTCTCCCGGAGTTTGAGAGATTTGGACGTGAAAGGGTACCAATCTTGTCGGGGATTGGGAACCCTTCGCGAGAATGTCCAAAGTTTCAGCGGGATTTCCAAAATGTTGAAAGGAACTCGAAACGTTTCAACCATGGTTTTGAGAATCTCTCCCGGAGTTTGAGAGATTTGGACGTGAAAGGGTACCAATCTTGTCGGGGATTGGGAACCCTTCGCGAGAATGTCCAAAGTTTCAGCGGGATTTCCCAAATGTTGAAAAGAACTCGAACCATGTCAACCTTGGTTTTGAGAATCTCTGCCGGAGTTTGAGGGATTTGGACGTGAAAAGGTACCAATCTTGTCGGGGATTGGGAACCCTTCGCCAGAATGTCCAAAGTTTCAGCGGGATTTTTAAAATGTTGAAAGGAACTCGAAACATGTCAACCTTGGTTTTGAGAATCTCTCCCGGAGTTTGAGAGATTTGGACGTGAAAGGGTACCAATCTTGTCGGGGTTGGGAACCCTTCGCGAGAATGTCCAAAGTTTCAGCGGGATTTCCAAAATGTTGAAAGGAACTCGAAACATGTCAACCTTGCTTTTCAGAATCTCTCCCGGAGTTTGAGAGATTTGGACGTGAAAGGGTACCAATCTTGTCGGGGATCGGGAACCCTTCGCGAGAATGTCCAAAGTTTCAGCGGGATTTCCAAAATGTTGAAAGGAACCCGAAACATGTCAACCTTGGTTTTGAGAATCTCTCCCGGAGTTTGAGAGATTTGGACGTGAAAGGGTACCAATCTTGTCGGGGATTGGGAACCCTTCGCGAGAATGTCCAAAGTTTCAGCGGGATTTCCAAAATGTTGAAAGGAACTCGAACCATGTCAACCTTGGTTTTGAGAATCTCTGCCGGAGTTTGAGAGATTTGGACGTGAAAGGGTACCAATCTTGTCGGGGATTGGGAACCCTTCGCGAGAATGTCCAAAGTTTCAGCGGGATTTCCAAAATGTTGAAAGGAACTCGAAAGACGTCAACCTTGGTTTTGAGAATCTCTCCCGGAGTTTGAGAGATTTGGACGTGAAAGGGTACCAGTCTTGTCGGGGATGGGGAACCCTTCGCGAGAATGTCCAAAGTTTCAGCGGGATTTCCAAAATGTTGAAAGGAACTCGAAACATGTCAACATTGGTTTTGAGAATCTCTCCCGGAGTTTGAGAGATTTGGACGTGAAAGGGTACCAATCTTGTCGGGGATTGGGAACCCTTCGCGAGAATGTCCAAAGTTTCAGCGGGATTTCCAAAATGTTGAAAGCAACTCGAAACATGTCAACCTTGGTTTTGAGAATCTCTCCCGGAGTTTGAGAGATTTGGACGTGAAAGGGTACCAATCTTGTCGGGGATTGGGAACCCTTCGCGAGAATGTCCAAAGTTTCAGCGGGATTTCCAAAATGTTGAAAGGAACTCGAACCATGTCAACCTTGGTTTTGAGAATCTCTCCCAGAGTTTGAGAGATTTGGACGTGAAAGGGTACCAATCTTGTCGGGGATTGGGAACCCTTCGCCAGAATGTCCAAAGTTTCAGCGGGATTTTTAAAATGTTGAAAGGAACTCGAAACATGTCAACCTTGGTTTTGAGAATCTCTCCCGGAGTTTGAGAGATTTGGACGTGAAAGGGTACCAATCTTGTCGGGGATCGGGAACCCTTCGCGAGAATGTCCAAAGTTTCAGCGGGATTTCCAAAATGTTGAAATGAACTCGAAACATGTCAACCTTGCTTTTCAGAATCTCTCCCGGAGTTTGAGAGATTTGGACGTGAAAGGGTACCAATCTTGTCGGGGATTGGGAACCCTTCGCGAGAATGTCCAAAGTTTCAGCGGGATTTCCAAAATGTTGAAAGGAACTCGAAACATGTCAACCTTTGTTTTGAGAATCTCTCCCGGAGTTTGAGAGATTTGGACGTGAAAGGGTACCAATCTTGTCGGGGATTGGGAACCCTTCGCGAGAATGTCCAAAGTTTCAGCGGGATTTCCAAAATGTTGAAAGGAACTCGAACCATGTCAACCTTGGTTTTGAGAATCTCTCCCGGAGTTTTAGAGATTTGGACGTGAAAGGGTACCAATCTTGTCGGGGATTGGGAACCCTTCGCGAGAATGTCCAGAGTTTCAGCGGGATTTCCAAAATGTTGAAAGGAACTCGAACCATGTCAACCTTGGTTTTGAGAATCTCTCCCGGAGTTTGAGAGATTTGGAAGTGAAAGGGTACCAATCTTGTCGGGCATTGGGAACCCTTCGCGAGAATGTGCAAAGTTTCAGTGGGATTACCAAAGTGTTGAAAGGAACTCGGAACATGTCAGCCTTGGTTTTGAGAATCTCTCCCGGAGTTTGAGAGATTTGGACGTGAAAGGGTACCAATCTGGTCGGGGATTGGGAACCCTTCGCGTCAATGTCCAAAGTTTCAGCGGGATTTTTAAAATGTTGAAAGGAACTCGAAACATGTCAACCTTGGTTTTGAGAATCTCTCCCGGAGTTTGAGAGATTTGGACGTGAAAGGGTACCAATCTTGTCGGGGATTGGGAACCCTTCGCGAGAATGTCCAAAGTTTCAGCGGGATTTCCAAAATGTTGAAAGGAACTCGAACCATGTCAACCTTGGTTTTGAGAATCTCTCCCGGAGTTTTAGAGATTTGGACGTGAAAGGGTACCAATATTGTCGGGGATTGGGAACCCTTCGCGAGAATGTCCAAAGTTTCAGCGGGATTTCCAAAATGTTGAAAGGAACTCGAACCATGTCAACCTTGGTTTTGAGAATCTCTCCCGGAGTTTGAGAGATTTGGACGTGAAAGGGTACCAATCTTGTCGGGGATTGGGAACCCTTCGCGAGAATGTCCAAAGTTTCAGTGGGATTACCAAAGTGTTGAAAGGAACTCGGAACATGTCAGCCTTGGTTTTGAGAATCTCTCCCGGAGTTTGAGAGATTTGGACGTGAAAGGGTACCAATCTTGTCAAGGACTGGGAACCCTTCGCGTCAATGTCCAAAGTTTCAGCGGGATTTTTAAAATGTTGAAAGGAACTCGAACCATGTCAACCTTGGTTTTGAGAATCTCTCCCGGAGTTTGAGAGATTTGGACGTGAAAGGGTACCAATCTTGTCGGGGATTGGGAACCCTTCGCGAGAATGTCCAAAGTTTCAGCGGGATTTCCAAAATGTTGAAAGGAACTCGAACCATGTCAACCTCGGTTTTGAGAATCTCTCCCGGAGTTTGAGAGATTTGGACGTGAAAGGGTACCAATCTTGTCGGGGATTGGGAACCCTTCGCGAGAATGTCCAAAGTTTCAGCGGGATTTCCAAAATGTTGAAAGGAACTCGAACCATGTCAACCTTGGTTTTGAGAATCTCTCCCGGAGTTTGAGAGATTTGGACGTGAAAGGGTACCAATCTTGTCGGGGATCGGGAACCCTTCGCGAGAATGTCCAAAGTTTCAGCGGGATTTCCAAAATGTTGAAAGGAACTCGAAACATGTCAACCTTGGTTTTGAGAATCTCTCCCGGAGTTTGAGAGATTTGGACGTGAAAGGGTACCAATCTTGTCGGGGATCGGGAACCCTTCGCGAGAATGTCCAAAGTTTCAGCGGGATTTCCAAAATGTTGAAAGGAACTCGAAACATGTCAACCTTGGTTTTGAGAATCTCTCCCGGAGTTTGAGAGATTTGGACGTGAAAGGGTACCAATCTTGTCGGGGATTGGGAACCCTTCGCGAGAATGTCCAAAGTTTCAGCGGGATTTCCAAAATGTTGAAAGCAACTCGAAACATGTCAACCTTGGTTTTGAGAATCTCTCCCGGAATTTGAGAGATTTGGACGTGAAAGGGTACCAATCTTGTCGGGGATTGGGAACCCTTCGCGAGAATGTCCAAAGTTTCAGCAGGATTTCCAAAATGTTGAAAGGAACTCGAACCATGTCAACCTTGGTTTTGAGAATCTCTCCCGGAGTTTGAGAGATTTGGACGTGAAAGGGTACCAATCTTGTCGGGGATTGGGAACCCTTCGCGAGAATGTCCAAAGTTTCAGTGGGATTTCCAAAATGTTGAAAGGAACTCGGAACATGTCAGCCTTGGTTTTGAGAATCTCTGCCGGAGTTTGAGAGATTTGGACGTGAAAGGGTACCAATCTTGTCGGGGATTGGGAACCCTTCGCGAGAATGTCCAAAGTTTCAGCGGGATTTCCAAAATGTTGAAAGGAACTCGAAACGTTTCAACCATGGTTTTGAGAATCTCTCCCGGAGTTTGAGAGATTTGGACGTGAAAGGGTACCAATCTTGTTGGGGATTGGGAACCCTTCGCGAGAATGTCCAAAGTTTCAGCGGGATTTCCAAAATGTTGAAAGGAACTCGAACCATGTCAACCTTGGTTTTGAGAATCTCTGCCGGAGTTTGAGGGATTTGGACGTGAAGAGGTACCAATCTTGTCGGGGATTGGGAACCCTTCGCGAGAATGTCCAAAGTTTCAGCGGGATTTTTAAAATGTTGAAAGGAACTCGAAACATGTCAACCTTGGTTTTGAGAATCTCTCCCGGAGTTTGAGAGATTTGGACGTGAAAGGGTACCAATCTTGTCGGGGATCGGGAACCCTTCGCGAGAATGTCCAAAGTTTAAGCGGGATTTCCAAAATGTTGAAAGGAACTCGAAACATGTCAACCTTGCTTTTCAGAATCTCTCCCGGAGTTTGAGAGATTTGGACGTGAAAGGGTACCAATCTTGTCGGGGATTGGGAACCCTTCGCGAGAATGTCCAAAGTTTCAGCGGGATTTCCAAAATGTTGAAAGGAACTCGAACCATGTCAACCTTGGTTTTGAGAATCTCTCCCGGAGTTTGAGAGATTTGGACGTGAAAGGGTACCAATCTTGTCGGGGATCGGGAACCCTTCGCGAGAATGTCCAAAATTTTCAGCGGGATTTCCAAAATGTTGAAAGGAACTCGAAACATGTCAACCTTGGTTTTGAGTATCTCTCCCGGAGTTTGAGAGATTTGGACGTGAAAGGGTACCAATCTTGTCGGGGATCGGGAACCCTTCGCGACAATGTCCAAAGTTTCAGCGGGATTTCCAAAATGTTGAAAGGAACTCGAAACATGTCAACCTTGGTTTTGAGAATCTCTCCCGGAGTTTGAGAGATTTGGACGTGAAAGGGTACCAATCTTGTCGGGGATCGGGAACCCTTCGCGAGAATGTCCAAAGTTTCAGCGGGATTTCCAAAATGTTGAAAGGAACTCGGAACATGTCAGCCTTGGTTTTGAGAATCTCTCCCGGAGTTTGAGAGATTTGGACGTGAAAGGGTACCAATCTTGTCAAGGACTGGGAACCCTTCGCGTCAATGTCCAAAGTTTCAGCGGGATTTTTAAAATGTTGAAAGGAACTCGAACCATGTCAACCTTGGTTTTGAGAATCTCTCCCGGAGTTTGAGAGATTTGGACGTGAAAGGGTACCAATCTTGTCGGGGATTGGGAACCCTTCACGAGAATGTCCAAAGTTTCAGCGGGATTTCCAAAATGTTGAAAGGAACTCGAACCATGTCAACCTCGGTTTTGAGAATCTCTCCCGGAGTTTGAGAGATTTGGACGTGAAAGGGTACCAATCTTGTCGGGGATTGGGAACCCTTCGCGAGAATGTCCAAAGTTTCAGCGGGATTTCCAAAATGTTGAAAGGAACTCGAACCATGTCAACCTTGGTTTTGAGAATCTCTCCCGGAGTTTGAGAGATTTGGACGTGAAAGGGTACCAATCTTGTCGGGGATCGGGAACCCTTCGCGAGAATGTCCAAAGTTTCAGCGGGATTTCCAAAATGTTGAAAGGAACTCGAAACATGTCAACCTTGGTTTTGAGAATCTCTCCCGGAGTTTGAGAGATTTGGACGTGAAAGGGTACCAATCTTGTCGGGGATCGGGAACCCTTCGCGAGAATGTCCAAAGTTTCAGCGGGATTTCCAAAATGTTGAAAGGAACTCGAAACATGTCAACCTTGGTTTTGAGAATCTCTCCCGGAGTTTGAGAGATTTGGACGTGAAAGGGTACCAATCTTGTCGGGGATTGGGAACCCTTCGCGAGAATGTCCAAAGTTTCAGCGGGATTTCCAAAATGTTGAAAGCAACTCGAAACATGTCAACCTTGGTTTTGAGAATCTCTCCCGGAATTTGAGAGATTTGGACGTGAAAGGGTACCAATCTTGTCGGGGATTGGGAACCCTTCGCGAGAATGTCCAAAGTTTCAGCAGGATTTCCAAAATGTTGAAAGGAACTCGAACCATGTCAACCTTGGTTTTGAGAATCTCTCCCGGAGTTTGAGAGATTTGGACGTGAAAGGGTACCAATCTTGTCGGGGATTGGGAACCCTTCGCGAGAATGTCCAAAGTTTCAGTGGGATTTCCAAAATGTTGAAAGGAACTCGGAACATGTCAGCCTTGGTTTTGAGAATCTCTCCCGGAGTTTGAGGGATTTGGACGTGAAGAGGTACCAATCTTGTCGGGGATTGGGAACCCTTCGCGAGAATGTCCAAAGTTTCAGCGGGATTTTTAAAATGTTGAAAGGAACTCGAAACATGTCAACCTTGGTTTTGAGAATCTCTCCCGGAGTTTGAGAGATTTGGACGTGAAAGGGTACCAATCTTGTCGGGGATCGGGAACCCTTCGCGAGAATGTCCAAAGTTTCAGCGGGATTTCCAAAATGTTGAAAGGAACTCGAAACATGTCAACCTTGCTTTTCAGAATCTCTCCCGGAGTTTGAGAGATTTGGACGTGAAAGGGTACCAATCTTGTCGGGGATTGGGAACCCTTCGCGAGAATGTCCAAAGTTTCAGCGGGATTTCCAAAATGTTGAAAGGAACTCGAACCATGTCAACCTTGGTTTTGAGAATCTCTCCCGGAGTTTGAGAGATTTGGACGTGAAAGGGTACCAATCTTGTCGGGGATCGGGAACCCTTCGCGAGAATGTCCAAAATTTTCAGCGGGATTTCCAAAATGTTGAAAGGAACTCGAAACATGTCAACCTTGGTTTTGAGAATCTCTCCCGGAGTTTGAGAGATTTGGACGTGAAAGGGTACCAATCTTGTCGGGGATCGGGAACCCTTCGCGACAATGTCCAAAGTTTCAGCGGGATTTCCAAAATGTTGAAAGGAACTCGAAACATGTCAACCTTGGTTTTGAGAATCTCTCCCGGAGTTTGAGAGATTTGGACGTGAAAGGGTACCAATCTTGTCGGGGATTGGGAACCCTTCGCGAGAATGTCCAAAGTTTCAGCGGGATTTCCAAAATGTTGAAAGCAACTTGAAACATGTCAACCTTGGTTTTGAGAATCTCTCCCGGAATTTGAGAGATTTGGACGTGAAAGGGTACCAATCTTATCGGGGATTGGGAACCCTTCGCGAGAATGTCCAAAGTTTCAGCGGGATTTCCAAAATGTTGAAAGGAACTCGAACCATGTCAACCTTGGTTTTGAGAATCTCTCCCGGAGTTTGAGAGATTTGGACGTGAAAGGGTACCAATCTTGTCGGGGATTGGGAACCCTTCGCGAGAATGTCCAAATTTTCAGTGGGATTTCCAAAATGTTGAAAGGAACTCGGAACATGTCAGCCTTGGTTTTGAGAATCTCTGCCGGAGTTTGAGAGATTTGGACGTGAAAGGGTACCAATCTTGTCAAGGATTGGGAACCCTTCGCGACAATGTCCAAAGTTTCAGCGGGATTTTTAAAATGTTGAAAGGAACTCGAAACATGTCAACCTTGGTTTTGAGAATCTCTCCCGGAGTTTGAGAGATTTGGACGTGAAAGGGTACCAATCTTGTCGGGGATCGGGAACCCTTCGCGAGAATGTCCAAAGTTTCAGCGGGATTTCCAAAATGTTGAAAGGAACCCGAAACATGTCAACCTTGGTTTTGAGAATCTCTCCCGGAGTTTTAGAGATTTGGACGTGAAAGGGTACCAATCTTGTCGGGGATTGGGAACCCTTCGCCAGAATGTCCAAAGTTTCAGCGGGATTTCCAAAATGTTGAAAGGAACTCGAAACATGTCAACCTTGGTTTTGAGAATCTCTCCCGGAGTTTGAGAGATTTGGACGTGAAAGGGTACCAATCTTGTCGGGGATTGGGAACCCTTCGCGAGAATGTCCAAAGTTTCAGCGGGATTTCCAAAATGTTGAAAGGAACTCGAAACATGTCAACCTTGGTTTTGAGAATCTCTGCCGGAGTTTGAGGGATTTGGACGTGAAAGGGTACCAATCTTGTCGGGGATTGGGAACCCTTCGCGACAATGTCCAAAGTTTCAGCGGGATTTTTAAAATGTTGAAAGGAACTCGAAACATGTCAACCTTGGTTTTGAGAATCTCTCCCGGAGTTTGAGAGATTTGGACGTGAAAGGGTACCAATCTTGTCGGGGATGGGGAACCCTTCGCGAGAATGTCCAAAGTTTCAGCGGGATTTCCAAAATGTTGAAAGGAACTCGAAACATGTCAACCTTGGTTTTGAGAATCTCTCCCGGAGTTTGAGAGATTTGGACGTGAAAGGGTACCAATCTTGTCGGGGATTGGGAACCCTTCGCGAGAATGTCCAAAGTTTCAGCGGGATTTCCAAAATGTTGAAAGGAACTCGAACCATGTCAACCTTGGTTTTGAGAATCTCTCCCGGAGTTTGAGAGATTTGGACGTGAAAGGGTACCAATCTTGTCGGGGATTGGGAACCCTTCGCGAGAATGTCCAAAGTTTCAGTGGGATTACCAAAGTGTTGAAAGGAACTCGGAACATGTCAGCCTTGGTTTTGAGAATCTCTCCCGGAGTTTGAGAGATTTGGACGTGAAAGGGTACCAATCTTGTCAAGGACTGGGAACCCTTCGCGTCAATGTCCAAAGTTTCAGCGGGATTTTTAAAATGTTGAAAGGAACTCGAACCATGTCAACCTTGGTTTTGAGAATCTCTCCCGGAGTTTGAGAGATTTGGACGTGAAAGGGTACCAATCTTGTCGGGGATTGGGAACCCTTCGCGAGAATGTCCAAAGTTTCAGCGGGATTTCCAAAATGTTGAAAGGAACTCGAACCATGTCAACCTCGGTTTTGAGAATCTCTCCCGGAGTTTGAGAGATTTGGACGTGAAAGGGTACCAATCTTGTCGGGGATTGGGAACCCTTCGCGAGAATGTCCAAAGTTTCAGCGGGATTTCCAAAATGTTGAGAGGAACTCGAAACGTTTCAACCATGGTTTTGAGAATCTCTCCCGGAGTTTGAGAGATTTGGACGTGAAAGGGTACCAATCTTGTCGGGGATCGGGAACCCTTCGCGAGAATGTCCAAAGTTTCAGCGGGATTTCCCAAATGTTGAAAGGAACTCGAACCATGTCAACCTTGGTTTTGAGAATCTCTCCCGGAGTTTGAGAGATTTGGACGTGAAAGGGTACCAATCTTGTCGGGGTTGGGAACCCTTCGCGAGGATGTCCAAAGTTTCAGCGGGATTTCCAAAATGTTGAAAGGAACTCGTAACATGTCAAGCTTGGTTTTGAGAATCTCTCCCGGAGTTTGAGAGATTTGGACGTGAAAGGGTACCAATCTTGTCGGGGATTGGGAACCCTTCGCGAGAATGACCAAAGTTTCAGTGGGATTTCCAAAATGTTGAAAGGAACTCGGAACATGTCAACCTTGGTTTTGAGAATCTCTGCCGGAGTTTGAGGGATTTGGACGTGAAAGGGTACCAATCTTGTCGGGGATTGGGAACCCTTCGCGAGAATGTCCAAAGTTTCAGCGGGATTTTTAAAATGTTGAAAGGAACTCGAAACATGTCAACCTTGGTTTTGAGAATCTCTCCCGGAGTTTGAGAGATTTGGACGTGAAAGGGTACCAATCTTGTCGGGGATGGGGAACCCATCGCGAGAATGTCCAAAGTTTCAGCGGGATTTCCAAAATGTTGAAAGGAACTCGAAACATGTCAACCTTGGTTTTGAGAATCTCTCCCGGAGTTTGAGAGATTTGGACGTGAAAGGGTACCAATCTTGTCGGGGATTGGGAACCCTTCGCGAGAATGTCCAAAGTTTCAGCGGGATTTCCAAAATGTTGAAAGGAACTCGAACCATGTCAACCTTGGTTTTGAGAATCTCTCCCGGAGTTTGAGAGATTTGGACGTGAAAGGGTACCAATCTTGTCGGGGATTGGGAACCCTTCGCGAGAATGTCCAAAGTTTCAGTGGGATTACCAAAGTGTTGAAAGGAACTCGGAACATGTCAGCCTTGGTTTTGAGAATCTCTCCCGGAGTTTGAGAGATTTGGACGTGAAAGGGTACCAATCTTGTCAAGGACTGGGAACCCTTCGCGTCAATGTCCAAAGTTTCAGCGGGATTTTTAAAATGTTGAAAGGAACTCGAACCATGTCAACCTTGGTTTTGAGAATCTCTCCCGGAGTTTGAGAGATTTGGACGTGAAAGGGTACCAATCTTGTCGGGGATCGGGAACCCTTCACGAGAATGTCCAAAGTTTCAGCGGGATTTCCAAAATGTTGAAAGGAACTCGGAACATGTCAACCTTGCTTTTCAGAATCTCTCCCGGAGTTTGAGAGATTTGGACGTGAAAGGGTACCAATCTTGTCGGGGATTGGGAACCCTTCGCGAGAATGTCCAAAGTTTCAGCGGGATTTCCAAAATGTTGAAAGGAACTCGAACCATGTCAACCTTGGTTTTGAGAATCTCTCCTGGAGTTTTAGAGATTTGGACGTGAAAGGGTACCAATCTTGTCGGGGATCGGGAACCCTTCGCGAGAATGTCCAAAATTTTCAGCGGGATTTCCAAAATGTTGAAAGGAACTCGAAACATGTCAACCTTGGTTTTGAGAATCTCTCCCGGAGTTTGAGAGATTTGGACGTGAAAGGGTACCAATCTTGTCGGGGATCGGGAACCCTTCGCGACAATGTCCAAAGTTTCAGCGGGATTTCCAAAATGTTGAAAGGAACTCGAAACATGTCAACCTTGGTTTTGAGAATCTCTCCCGGAGTTTGAGAGATTTGGACGTGAAAGGGTACCAATCTTGTCAAGGACTGGGAACCCTTCGCGTCAATGTCCAAAGTTTCAGCGGGATTTTTAAAATGTTGAAAGGAACTCGAACCATGTCAACCTTGGTTTTGAGAATCTCTCCCGGAGTTTGAGAGATTTGGACGTGAAAGGGTACCAATCTTGTCGGGGATTGGGAACCCTTCGCGAGAATGTCCAAAGTTTCAGCGGGATTTCCAAAATGTTGAAAGGAACTCGAACCATGTCAACCTTGGTTTTGAGAATCTCTCCCGGAGTTTGAGAGATTTGGACGTGAAAGGGTACCAATCTTGTCGGGGATTGGGAACCCTTCGCGAGAATGTCCAAAGTTTCAGCGGGATTTCCAAAATGTTGAAAGGAACTCGAACCATGTCAACCTTGGTTTTGAGAATCTCTCCCGGAGTTTGAGAGATTTGGACGTGAAAGGGTACCAATCTTGTCGGGGATTGGGAACCCTTCGCGAGAATGTCCAAAGTTTCAGCGGGATTTCCAAAATGTTGAAAGGAACTCGAAACATGTCAACCTTGGTTTTGAGAATCTCTCCCGGAGTTTGAGAGATTTGGACGTGAAAGGGTACCAATCTTGTCGGGGATCGGGAACCCTTCGCGAGAATGTCCAAAGTTTCAGCGGGATTTCCAAAATGTTGAAAGGAACTCGAAACATGTCAACCTTGGTTTTGAGAATCTCTCCCGGAGTTTGAGAGATTTGGACGTGAAAGGGTACCAATCTTGTCGGGGATTGGGAACCCTTCGCGAGAATGTCCAAAGTTTCAGCGGGATTTCCAAAATGTTGAAAGCAACTCGAAACATGTCAACCTTGGTTTTGAGAATCTCTCCCGGAATTTGAGAGATTTGGACGTGAAAGGGTACCAATCTTGTCGGGGATTGGGAACCCTTCGCGAGAATGTCCAAAGTTTCAGCAGGATTTCCAAAATGTTGAAAGGAACTCGAACCATGTCAACCTTGGTTTTGAGAATCTCTCCCGGAGTTTGAGAGATTTGGACGTGAAAGGGTACCAATCTTGTCGGGGATTGGGAACCCTTCGCGAGAATGTCCAAAGTTTCAGTGGGATTTCCAAAATGTTGAAAGGAACTCGGAACATGTCAGCCTTGGTTTTGAGAATCTCTGCCGGAGTTTGAGAGATTTGGACGTGAAAGGGTACCAATCTTGTCGGGGATTGGGAACCCTTCGCGAGAATGTCCAAAGTTTCAGCGGGATTTCCAAAATGTTGAAAGGAACTCGAAACGTTTCAACCATGGTTTTGAGAATCTCTCCCGGAGTTTGAGAGATTTGGACGTGAAAGGGTACCAATCTTGTTGGGGATTGGGAACCCTTCGCGAGAATGTCCAAAGTTTCAGCGGGATTTCCAAAATGTTGAAAGGAACTCGAACCATGTCAACCTTGGTTTTGAGAATCTCTGCCGGAGTTTGAGGGATTTGGACGTGAAGAGGTACCAATCTTGTCGGGGATTGGGAACCCTTCGCGAGAATGTCCAAAGTTTCAGCGGGATTTTTAAAATGTTGAAAGGAACTCGAAACATGTCAACCTTGGTTTTGAGAATCTCTCCCGGAGTTTGAGAGATTTGGACGTGAAAGGGTACCAATCTTGTCGGGGATCGGGAACCCTTCGCGAGAATGTCCAAAGTTTCAGCGGGATTTCCAAAATGTTGAAAGGAACTCGAAACATGTCAACCTTGCTTTTCAGAATCTCTCCCGGAGTTTGAGAGATTTGGACGTGAAAGGGTACCAATCTTGTCGGGGATTGGGAACCCTTCGCGAGAATGTCCAAAGTTTCAGCGGGATTTCCAAAATGTTGAAAGGAACTCGAAACATGTCAACCTTGGTTTTGAGAATCTCTCCCGGAGTTTGAGAGATTTGGACGTGAAAGGGTACCAATCTTGTCGGGGATCGGGAACCCTTCGCGAGAATGTCCAAAATTTTCAGCGGGATTTCCAAAATGTTGAAAGGAACTCGCACCATGTCAACCTTGGTTTTGAGAATCTCTCCCGGAGTTTGAGAGATTTGGACGTGAAAGGGTACCAATCTTGTCGGGGATCGGGAACCCTTCGCGACAATGTCCAAAGTTTCAGCGGGATTTCCAAAATGTTGAAAGGAACTCGAAACATGTCAACCTTGGTTTTGAGAATCTCTCCCGGAGTTTGAGAGATTTGGACGTGAAAGGGTACCAATCTTGTCGGGGATTGGGAACCCTTCGCGAGAATGTCCAAAGTTTCAGCGGGATTTCCAAAATGTTGAAAGGAACTCGAACCATGTCAACCTTGGTTTTGAGAATCTCTGCCGGAGTTTGAGGGATTTGGACGTGAAGAGGTACCAATCTTGTCGGGGATTGGGAACCCTTCGCGAGAATGTCCAAAGTTTCAGCGGGATTTTTAAAATGTTGAAAGGAACTCGAAACATGTCAACCTTGGTTTTGAGAATCTCTCCCGGAGTTTGAGAGATTTGGACGTGAAAGGGTACCAATCTTGTCGGGGATCGGGAACCCTTCACGAGAATGTCCAAAGTTTCAGCGGGATTTCCAAAATGTTGAAAGGAACTCGAAACATGTCAACCTTGCTTTTCAGAATCTCTCCCGGAGTTTGAGAGATTTGGACGTGAAAGGGTACCAATCTTGTCGGGGATTGGGAACCCTTCGCGAGAATGTCCAAAGTTTCAGCGGGATTTCCAAAATGTTGAAAGGAACTCGAAACATGTCAACCTTGGTTTTGAGAATCTCTCCTGGAGTTTTAGAGATTTGGACGTGAAAGGGTACCAATCTTGTCGGGGATCGGGAACCCTTCGCGAGAATGTCCAAAATTTTCAGCGGGATTTCCAAAATGTTGAAAGGAACTCGAAACATGTCAACCTTGGTTTTGAGAATCTCTCCCGGAGTTTGAGAGATTTGGACGTGAAAGGGTACCAATCTTGTCGGGGATCGGGAACCCTTCGCGACAATGTCCAAAGTTTCAGCGGGATTTCCAAAATGTTGAAAGGAACTCGAAACATGTCAACCTTGGTTTTGAGAATCTCTCCCGGAGTTTGAGAGATTTGGACGTGAAAGGGTACCAATCTTGTCAAGGACTGGGAACCCTTCGCGTCAATGTCCAAAGTTTCAGCGGGATTTTTAAAATGTTGAAAGGAACTCGAACCATGTCAACCTTGGTTTTGAGAATCTCTCCCGGAGTTTGAGAGATTTGGACGTGAAAGGGTACCAATCTTGTCGGGGATTGGGAACCCTTCGCGAGAATGTCCAAAGTTTCAGCGGGATTTCCAAAATGTTGAAAGGAACTCGAACCATGTCAACCTTGGTTTTGAGAATCTCTCCCGGAGTTTGAGAGATTTGGACGTGAAAGGGTACCAATCTTGTCGGGGATTGGGAACCCTTCGCGAGAATGTCCAAAGTTTCAGCGGGATTTCCAAAATGTTGAAAGGAACTCGAACCATGTCAACCTTGGTTTTGAGAATCTCTCCCGGAGTTTGAGAGATTTGGACGTGAAAGGGTACCAATCTTGTCGGGGATTGGGAACCCTTCGCGAGAATGTCCAAAGTTTCAGCGGGATTTCCAAAATGTTGAAAGGAACTCGAAACATGTCAACCTTGGTTTTGAGAATCTCTCCCGGAGTTTGAGAGATTTGGACGTGAAAGGGTACCAATCTTGTCGGGGATCGGGAACCCTTCGCGAGAATGTCCAAAGTTTCAGCGGGATTTCCAAAATGTTGAAAGGAACTCGAAACATGTCAACCTTGGTTTTGAGAATCTCTCCCGGAGTTTGAGAGATTTGGACGTGAAAGGGTACCAATCTTGTCGGGGATTGGGAACCCTTCGCGAGAATGTCCAAAGTTTCAGCGGGATTTCCAAAATGTTGAAAGCAACTCGAAACATGTCAACCTTGGTTTTGAGAATCTCTCCCGGAATTTGAGAGATTTGGACGTGAAAGGGTACCAATCTTGTCGGGGATTGGGAACCCTTCGCGAGAATGTCCAAAGTTTCAGCAGGATTTCCAAAATGTTGAAAGGAACTCGAACCATGTCAACCTTGGTTTTGAGAATCTCTCCCGGAGTTTGAGAGATTTGGACGTGAAAGGGTACCAATCTTGTCGGGGATTGGGAACCCTTCGCGAGAATGTCCAAAGTTTCAGTGGGATTTCCAAAATGTTGAAAGGAACTCGGAACATGTCAGCCTTGGTTTTGAGAATCTCTGCCGGAGTTTGAGAGATTTGGACGTGAAAGGGTACCAATCTTGTCGGGGATTGGGAACCCTTCGCGAGAATGTCCAAAGTTTCAGCGGGATTTCCAAAATGTTGAAAGGAACTCGAAACGTTTCAACCATGGTTTTGAGAATCTCTCCCGGAGTTTGAGAGATTTGGACGTGAAAGGGTACCAATCTTGTTGGGGATTGGGAACCCTTCGCGAGAATGTCCAAAGTTTCAGCGGGATTTCCAAAATGTTGAAAGGAACTCGAACCATGTCAACCTTGGTTTTGAGAATCTCTGCCGGAGTTTGAGGGATTTGGACGTGAAGAGGTACCAATCTTGTCGGGGATTGGGAACCCTTCGCGAGAATGTCCAAAGTTTCAGCGGGATTTTTAAAATGTTGAAAGGAACTCGAAACATGTCAACCTTGGTTTTGAGAATCTCTCCCGGAGTTTGAGAGATTTGGACGTGAAAGGGTACCAATCTTGTCGGGGATCGGGAACCCTTCGCGAGAATGTCCAAAGTTTCAGCGGGATTTCCAAAATGTTGAAAGGAACTCGAAACATGTCAACCTTGCTTTTCAGAATCTCTCCCGGAGTTTGAGAGATTTGGACGTGAAAGGGTACCAATCTTGTCGGGGATTGGGAACCCTTCGCGAGAATGTCCAAAGTTTCAGCGGGATTTCCAAAATGTTGAAAGGAACTCGAACCATGTCAACCTTGGTTTTGAGAATCTCTCCCGGAGTTTGAGAGATTTGGACGTGAAAGGGTACCAATCTTGTCGGGGATCGGGAACCCTTCGCGAGAATGTCCAAAATTTTCAGCGGGATTTCCAAAATGTTGAAAGGAACTCGCACCATGTCAACCTTGGTTTTGAGAATCTCTCCCGGAGTTTGAGAGATTTGGACGTGAAAGGGTACCAATCTTGTCGGGGATCGGGAACCCTTCGCGACAATGTCCAAAGTTTCAGCGGGATTTCCAAAATGTTGAAAGGAACTCGAAACATGTCAACCTTGGTTTTGAGAATCTCTCCCGGAGTTTGAGAGATTTGGACGTGAAAGGGTACCAATCTTGTCGGGGATTGGGAACCCTTCGCGAGAATGTCCAAAGTTTCAGCGGGATTTCCAAAATGTTGAAAGCAACTCGAAACATGTCAACCTTGGTTTTGAGAATCTCTCCCGGAATTTGAGAGATTTGGACGTGAAAGGGTACCAATCTTATCGGGGATTGAGAACCCTTCGCGAGAATGTCCAAAGTTTCAGCGGGATTTCCAAAATGTTGAAAGGAACTCGAACCATGTCAACCTTGGTTTTGAGAATCTCTCCCGGAGTTTGAGAGATTTGGACGTGAAAGGGTACCAATCTTGTCGGGGATTGGGAACCCTTCGCGAGAATGTCCAAATTTTCAGTGGGATTTCCAAAATGTTGAAAGGAACTCGGAACATGTCAGCCTTGGTTTTGAGAATCTCTCCCGGAGTTTGAGAGATTTGGACGTGAAAGGGTACCAATCTTGTCGGGGATTGGGAACCCTTCGCGAGAATGTCCAAAGTTTCAGCGGGATTTCCAAAATGTTGAAAGGAACTCGAAACATGTCAACCTTGGTTTTGAGAATCTCTCCCGGAGTTTGAGAGATTTGGACGTGAAAGGGTACCAATCTTGTCGGGGATTGGGAACCCTTCGCCAGAATGTCCAAAGTTTCAGCGGGATTTCCAAAATGTTGAAAGGAACTCGAAAGACGTCAACCTTGGTTTTGAGAATCTCTCCCGGAGTTTGAGAGATTTGGACGTGAAAGGGTACCAGTCTTGTCGGGGATGGGGAACCCTTCGCGACAATGTCCAAAGTTTCAGCGGGATTTCCAAAATGTTGAAAGGAACTCGAACCATGTCAACCTTGGTTTTGAGAATCTCTCCCGGAGTTTGAGAGATTTGGACGTGAAAGGGTACCAATCTTGTCGGGGATTGGGAACCCTTCGCGAGAATGTCCAAAGTTTCAGCGGGATTTCCAAAATGTTGAAAGGAACTCGAACCATGTCAACCTTGGTTTTGAGAATCTCTCCCGGAGTTTGAGAGATTTGGACGTGAAAGGGTACCAATCTTGTCGGGGATTGGGAACCCTTCGCGAGAATGTCCAAAGTTTCAGCGGGATTTCCAGAATGTTGAAAGGAACTCGAAACATGTCAACCTTGGTTTTGAGAATCTCTCCCGGAGTTTGAGAGATTTGGACGTGAAAGGGTACCAATCTTGTCGGGGATTGGGAACCCTTCGCGAGAATGTCCAAAGTTTCAGCGGGATTTCCAAAATGTTGAAAGGAACTCGAACCATGTCAACCTTGGTTTTGAGAATCTCTCCCGGAGTTTGAGAGATTTGGACGTGAAAGGGTACCAGTCTTGTCGGGGATTGGGAACCCTTCGCGAGAATGTCCAAAGTTTCAGCGGGATTTCCAAAATGTTGAAAGAAACTCAAAACATGTCAACCTTGGTTTTGAGAATCTCTGCCGGAGTTTGAGAGATTTGGACGTGAAAGGGTACCAATCTTGTCGGGGATTGGGAACCCTTCGCGAGAATGTCCAAAGTTTCAGCGGGATTTCCAAAATGTTGAGAGGAACTCGAAACGTTTCAACCATGGTTTTGAGAATCTCTCCCGGAGTTTGAGAGATTTGGACGTGAAAGGGTACCAATCTTGTCGGGGATCGGGAACCCTTCGCGAGAATGTCCAAAGTTTCAGCGGGATTTCCAAAATGTTGAAAGGAACTCGAAACATGTCAACCTTGGTTTTGAGAATCTCTCCCGGAGTTTGAGAGATTTGGACGTGAAAGGGTACCAATCTTGTCGGGGATTGGGAACCCTTCGCGAGAATGTCCGAAGTTTCAGCGGGATTTCCAAAATGTTGAAAGGAACTCGAAACGTTTCAACCATGGTTTTGAGAATCTCTCCCGGAGTTTGAGAGATTTGGACGTGAAAGGGTACCAATCTTGTCGGGGATTGGGAACCCTTCGCGAGAATGTCCAAAGTTTCAGCGGGATTTCCAAAATGTTGAAAGGAACTCGAACCATGTCAACCTCGGTTTTGAGAATCTCTGCCGGAGTTTGAGGGATTTGGACGTGAAAAGGTACCAATCTTGTCGGGGATTGGGAACCCTTCGCGAGAATGTCCAAAGTTTCAGCGGGATTTTTAAAATGTTGAAAGGAACTCGAACCATGTCAACCTTGGTTTTGAGAATCTCTCCCGGAGTTTGAGAGATTTGGACGTGAAAGGGTACCAATCTTGTCGGGGATGGGGAACCCTTCGCGAGAATGTCCAAAGTTTCAGCGGGATTTCCAAAATGTTGAAAGGAACTCGAAACATGTCAACCTTGCTTTTCAGAATCTCTCCCGGAGTTTGAGAGATTTGGACGTGAAAGGGTACCAATCTTGTCGGGGATTGGGAACCCTATGCGAGAATGTCCAAAGTTTCAGCGGGATTTCCAAAATGTTGAAAGGAACTCGAAACATGTCAACCTTTGTTTTGAGAATCTCTCCCGGAGTTTGAGAGATTTGGACGTGTAACGGTACCAATCTTGTCGGGGATTGGGAACCCTTCGCGAGAATGTCCAAAGTTTCAGCGGGATTTCCAAAATGTTGAAAGGAACTCGAAACATGTCAACCTTGGTTTTGAGAATCTCTCCCGGAGTTTTAGAGATTTGGACGTGAAAGGGTACCAATCTTGTCGGGGATCGGGAACCCTTCGCGAGAATGTCCAAAGTTTCAGCGGGATTTCCAAAATGTTGAAAGGAACTCGAACCATGTCAACCTTGGTTTTGAGAATCTCTCCCGGAGTTTGAGAGATTTGGACGTGAAAGGGTACCAATCTTGTCGGGGATTGGGAACCCTTCGCGAGAATGTCCAAAGTTTCAGCGGGATTTCCAAAATGTTGAAAGGAACTCGAACCATGTCAACCTTGGTTTTGAGAATCTCTCCCGGAGTTTGAGAGATTTGGACGTGAAAGGGTACCAGTCTTGTCGGGGATTGGGAACCCTTCGCGAGAATGTCCAAAGTTTCAGCGGGATTTCCAAAATGTTGAAAGAAACTCAAAACATGTCAACCTTGGTTTTGAGAATCTCTCCCAGAGTTTGAGAGATTTGGACGTGAAAGGGTACCAATATTGTCGGGGATTGGGAACCCTTCGCGAGAATGTCCAAAGTTTCAGCGGGATTTCCAAAATGTTGAGAGGAACTCGAAACGTTTCAACCATGGTTTTGAGAATCTCTCCCGGAGTTTGAGAGATTTGGACGTGAAAGGGTACCAATCTTGTCGGGGATCGGGAACCCTTCGCGTCAATGTCCAAAGTTTCAGCGGGATTTCCAAAATGTTGAAAGGAACTCGAAACATGTCAACCTTGGTTTTGAGAATCTCTCCCGGAGTTTGAGAGATTTGGACGTGAAAGGGTACCAATCTTGTCGGGGATTGGGAACCCTTCGCGAGAATGTCCGAAGTTTCAGCGGGATTTCCAAAATGTTGAAAGGAACTCGAAACGTTTCAACCATGGTTTTGAGAATCTCTCCCGGAGTTTGAGAGATTTGGACGTGAAAGGGTACCAATCTTGTCGGGGATTGGGAACCCTTCGCGAGAATGTCCAAAGTTTCAGCGGGATTTCCAAAATGTTGAAAGGAACTCGAACCATGTCAACCTTGGTTTTGAGAATCTCTGCCGGAGTTTGAGGGATTTGGACGTGAAAAGGTACCAATCTTGTCGGGGATTGGGAACCCTTCGCGAGAATGTCCAAAGTTTCAGCGGGATTTTTAAAATGTTGAAAGGAACTCGAACCATGTCAACCTTGGTTTTGAGAATCTCTCCCGGAGTTTGAGAGATTTGGACGTGAAAGGGTACCAATCTTGTCGGGGATTGGGAACCCTTCGCGAGAATGTCCAAAGTTTCAGCGGGATTTCCAAAATGTTGAAAGGAACTCGAAACATGTCAACCTTGCTTTTCAGAATCTCTCCCGGAGTTTGAGAGATTTGGACGTGAAAGGGTACCAATCTTGTCGGGGATTGGGAACCCTTCGCGAGAATGTCCAAAGTTTCAGCGGATTTCCAAAATGTTGAAAGGAACTCGAAACATGTCAACCTTTGTTTTGAGAATCTCTCCCGGAGTTTGAGAGATTTGGACGTGAAAGGGTAACAATCTTGTCGGGGATTGGGAACCCTTCGCGAGAATGTCCAAAGTTTCAGCGGGATTTCCAAAATGTTGAAAGGAACTCGAACCATGTCAACCTTGGTTTTGAGAATCTCTCCCGGAGTTTGAGAGATTTGGACGTGAAAGGGTACCAATCTTGTCGGGGATTGGGAACCCTTCGCGAGAATGTCCAAAGTTTCAGCGGGATTTCCAAAATGTTGAAAGGAACTCGAACCATGTCAACCTTGGTTTTGAGAATCTCTCCCGGAGTTTGAGAGATTTGGACGTGAAAGGGTACCAATCTTGTCGGGGATTGGGAACCCTTCGCGAGAATGTCCAAAGTTTCAGCGGGATTTCCAGAATGTTGAAAGGAACTCGAAACATGTCAACCTTGGTTTTGAGAATCTCTCCCGGAGTTTGAGAGATTTGGACGTGAAAGGGTACCAATCTTGTCGGGGATTGGGAACCCTTCGCGAGAATGTCCAAAGTTTCAGCGGGATTTCCAAAATGTTGAAAGGAACTCGAACCATGTCAACCTTGGTTTTGAGAATCTCTCCCGGAGTTTGAGAGATTTGGACGTGAAAGGGTACCAGTCTTGTCGGGGATTGGGAACCCTTCGCGAGAATGTCCAAAGTTTCAGCGGGATTTCCAAAATGTTGAAAGAAACTCAAAACATGTCAACCTTGGTTTTGAGAATCTCTGCCGGAGTTTGAGAGATTTGGACGTGAAAGGGTACCAATCTTGTCGGGGATTGGGAACCCTTCGCGAGAATGTCCAAAGTTTCAGCGGGATTTCCAAAATGTTGAGAGGAACTCGAAACGTTTCAACCATGGTTTTGAGAATCTCTCCCGGAGTTTGAGAGATTTGGACGTGAAAGGGTACCAATCTTGTCGGGGATCGGGAACCCTTCGCGAGAATGTCCAAAGTTTCAGCGGGATTTCCAAAATGTTGAAAGGAACTCGAAACATGTCAACCTTGGTTTTGAGAATCTCTCCCGGAGTTTGAGAGATTTGGACGTGAAAGGGTACCAATCTTGTCGGGGATTGGGAACCCTTCGCGAGAATGTCCGAAGTTTCAGCGGGATTTCCAAAATGTTGAAAGGAACTCGAAACGTTTCAACCATGGTTTTGAGAATCTCTCCCGGAGTTTGAGAGATTTGGACGTGAAAGGGTACCAATCTTGTCGGGGATTGGGAACCCTTCGCGAGAATGTCCAAAGTTTCAGCGGGATTTCCAAAATGTTGAAAGGAACTCGAACCATGTCAACCTCGGTTTTGAGAATCTCTGCCGGAGTTTGAGGGATTTGGACGTGAAAAGGTACCAATCTTGTCGGGGATTGGGAACCCTTCGCGAGAATGTCCAAAGTTTCAGCGGGATTTTTAAAATGTTGAAAGGAACTCGAACCATGTCAACCTTGGTTTTGAGAATCTCTCCCGGAGTTTGAGAGATTTGGACGTGAAAGGGTACCAATCTTGTCGGGGATGGGGAACCCTTCGCGAGAATGTCCAAAGTTTCAGCGGGATTTCCAAAATGTTGAAAGGAACTCGAAACATGTCAACCTTGCTTTTCAGAATCTCTCCCGGAGTTTGAGAGATTTGGACGTGAAAGGGTACCAATCTTGTCGGGGATTGGGAACCCTATGCGAGAATGTCCAAAGTTTCAGCGGGATTTCCAAAATGTTGAAAGGAACTCGAAACATGTCAACCTTTGTTTTGAGAATCTCTCCCGGAGTTTGAGAGATTTGGACGTGAAAGGGTAACAATCTTGTCGGGGATTGGGAACCCTTCGCGAGAATGTCCAAAGTTTCAGCGGGATTTCCAAAATGTTGAAAGGAACTCGAAACATGTCAACCTTGGTTTTGAGAATCTCTCCCGGAGTTTTAGAGATTTGGACGTGAAAGGGTACCAATCTTGTCGGGGATCGGGAACCCTTCGCGAGAATGTCCAAAGTTTCAGCGGGATTTCCAAAATGTTGAAAGGAACTCGAAACATGTCAACCTTGGTTTTGAGAATCTCTCCCGGAGTTTGAGAGATTTGGACGTGAAAGGGTACCAATCTTGTCGGGGATTGGGAACCCTTCGCGAGAATGTCCAAAGTTTCAGCGGGATTTCCAAAATGTTGAAAGGAACTCGAACCATGTCAACCTTGGTTTTGAGAATCTCTCCCGGAGTTTGAGAGATTTGGACGTGAAAGGGTACCAGTCTTGTCGGGGATTGGGAACCCTTCGCGAGAATGTCCAAAGTTTCAGCGGGATTTCCAAAATGTTGAAAGAAACTCAAAACATGTCAACCTTGGTTTTGAGAATCTCTCCCAGAGTTTGAGAGATTTGGACGTGAAAGGGTACCAATATTGTCGGGGATTGGGAACCCTTCGCGAGAATGTCCAAAGTTTCAGCGGGATTTCCAAAATGTTGAGAGGAACTCGAAACGTTTCAACCATGGTTTTGAGAATCTCTCCCGGAGTTTGAGAGATTTGGACGTGAAAGGGTACCAATCTTGTCGGGGATGGGGAACCCTTCGCGAGAATGTCCAAAGTTTCAGCGGGATTTCCAAAATGTTGAAAGGAACTCGAAACATGTCAACCTTGCTTTTCAGAATCTCTCCCGGAGTTTGAGAGATTTGGACGTGAAAGGGTACCAATCTTGTCGGGGATTGGGAACCCTTCGCGAGAATGTCCAAAGTTTCAGCGGATTTCCAAAATGTTGAAAGGAACTCGAAACATGTCAACCTTTGTTTTGAGAATCTCTCCCGGAGTTTGAGAGATTTGGACGTGAAAGGGTAACAATCTTGTCGGGGATTGGGAACCCTTCGCGAGAATGTCCAAAGTTTCAGCGGGATTTCCAAAATGTTGAAAGGAACTCGAAACATGTCAACCTTGGTTTTGAGAATCTCTCCCGGAGTTTTAGAGATTTGGACGTGAAAGGGTACCAATCTTGTCGAGGATCGAGAACCCTTCGCGAGAATGTCCAAAGTTTCAGCGGGATTTCCAAAATGTTGAAAGGAACTCGAAACATGTCAACCTTGGTTTTGAGAATCTCTCCCGGAGTTTGAGAGATTTGGACGTGAAAGGGTACCAATCTTGTCGGGGATTGGGAACCCTTCGCGAGAATGTCCAAAGTTTCAGTGGGATTTCCAAAATGTTGAAAGGAACTCGAACCATGTCAACCTTGGTTTTGAGAATCTCTCCCGGAGTTTGAGAGATTTGGACGTGAAAGGGTACCAATCTTGTCGGGGATTGGGAACCCTTCGCGAGAATGTCCAAAGTTTCAGCGGGATTTCCAAAATGTTGAAAGGAACTCGAACCATGTCAACCTTGGTTTTGAGAATCTCTCCCGGAGTTTGAGAGATTTGGACGTGAAAGGGTACCAATCTTGTCGGGGATTGGGAACCCTTCGCGAGAATGTCCAAAGTTTCAGCGGGATTTCCAAAATGTTGAAAGGAACTCGAAACATGTCAACCTTGGTTTTGAGAATCTCTCCCGGAGTTTGAGAGATTTGGACGTGAAAGGGTACCAATCTTGTCGGGGATTGGGAACCCTTCGCGAGAATGTCCAAAGTTTCAGCGGGATTTCCCAAATGTTGAAAGGAACTCGAACCATGTCAACCTTGGTTTTGAGAATCTCTCCCGGAGTTTGAGAGATTTGGACGTGAAAGGGTACCAATCTTGTCGGGGTTGGGAACCCTTCGCGAGAATGTCCAAAGTTTCAGCTGGATTTCCAAAATGTTGAAAGGAACTCGAAACGTTTCAACCATGGTTTTGAGAATCTCTCCCGGAGTTTGAGAGATTTGGACGTGAAAGGGTACCAATCTTGTCGGGGATTGGGAACCCTTCGCGAGAATGTCCAAAGTTTCAGCTGGATTTCCAAAATGTTGAAAGGAACTCGAAACATGTCAACCTTGGTTTTGAGAATCTCTGCCGGAGTTTGACGGATTTGGACGTGAAAAGGTACCAATCTTGTCGGGGATTGGGAACCCTTCGCGAGAATATCCAAAGTTTCAGCGGGATTTTTAAAATGTTGAAAGGAACTCGAAACATGTCAACCTTGGTTTTGAGAATCTCTCCCGGAGTTTGAGAGATTTGGACGTGAAAGGGTACCAATCTTGTCGGGGATCGGGAACCCTTCGCGAGAATGTCCAAAGTTTCAGCGGGATTTCCAAAATGTTGAAAGGAACTCGAAACATGTCAACCTTGGTTTTCAGAATCTCTCCCGGAGTTTGAGAGATTTGGACGTGAAAGGGTACCAATCTTGTCGGGGATTGGGAACCCTTCGCCAGAATGTCCAAAGTTTGAGCGGGATTTCCAAAATGTTGAAAGGAACTCGAACCATGTCAACCTTGGTTTTGAGAATCTCTCCCGGAGTTTGAGAGATTTGGACGTGAAAGGGTACCAATCTTGTCGGGGATTGGGAACCCTTCGCGAGAATGTCCAAAGTTTCAGTGGGATTACCAAAGTGTTGAAAGGAACTCGGAACATGTCAGCCTTGGTTTTGAGAATCTCTCCCGGAGTTTGAGAGATTTGGACGTGAAAGGGTACCAATCTTGTCAAGGATTGGGAACCCTTCGCGTCAATGTCCAAAGTTTCAGCGGGATTTTTAAAATGTTGAAAGGAACTCGAAACATGTCAACCTTGGTTTTGAGAATCTCTCCCGGAGTTTGAGAGATTTGGACGTGAAAGGGTACCAATCTTGTCGGGGATTGGGAACCCTTCGCGAGAATGTCCAAAGTTTCAGCGGGATTTCCAAAATGTTGAAAGGAACTCGAACCATGTCAACCTTGGTTTTGAGAATCTCTCCCGGAGTTTGAGAGATTTGGACGTGAAAGGGTACCAATCTTGTCGGGGATTGGGAACCCTTCGCGAGAATGTCCAAAGTTTCAGCGGGATTTCCAAAATGTTGAAAGGAACTCGAACCATGTCAACCTTGGTTTTGAGAATCTCTCCCGGAGTTTGAGAGATTTGGACGTGAAAGGGTACCAATCTTGTCGGGGATTGGGAACCCTTCGCGAGAATGTCCAAAGTTTCAGCGGGATTTCCAAAATGTTGAAAGGAACTCGAACCATGTCAACCTTGGTTTTGAGAATCTCTCCCGGAGTTTTAGAGATTTGGACGTGAAAGGGTACCAATCTTGTCGGGGATTGGGAACCCTTCACGAGAATGTCCAAAGTTTCAGCGGGATTTCCAAAATGTTGAAAGGAACTCGAACCATGTCAACCTTGGTTTTGAGAATCTCTCCCGGAGTTTGAGAGATTTGGACGTGAAAGGGTACCAATCTTGTCGGGGATTGGGAACCCTTCGCGAGAATGTCCAAAGTTTCAGCGGGATTTCCAAAATGTTGAAAGGAACTCGAAACGTTTCAACCATGGTTTTGAGAATCTCTCCCGGAGTTTGAGAGATTTGGACGTGAAAGGGTACCAATCTTGTCGGGGATTGGGAACCCTTCGCGACAATGTCCAAAGTTTCAGCGGGATTTCCAAAATGTTGAAAGGAACTCGAACCATGTCAACCTTGGTTTTGAGAATCTCTCCCGGAGTTTGAGAGATTTGGACGTGAAAGGGTACCAATATTGTCGGGGATTGGGAACCCTTCGCGAGAATGTCCAAAGTTTCAGCGGGATTTCCAAAATGTTGAAAGGAACTCGAAACATGTCAACCTTGGTTTTGAGAATCTCTCCCGGAGTTTGAGAGATTTGGACGTGAAAGGGTACCAATCTTGTCGGGGATTGGGAACCCTTCGCGAGAATGTCCAAAGTTTCAGTGGGATTACCAAAGTGTTGAAAGGAACTCGGAACATGTCAGCCTTGGTTTTGAGAATCTCTCCCGGAGTTTGAGAGATTTGGACGTGAAAGGGTACCAATCTTGTCAAGGATTGGGAACCCTTCGCGTCAATGTCCAAAGTTTCAGCGGGATTTTTAAAATGTTGAAAGGAACTCGAACCATGTCAACCTTGGTTTTGAGAATCTCTCCCGGAGTTTGAGAGATTTGGACGTGAAAGGGTACCAATCTTGTCGGGGATTGGGAACCCTTCGCGAGAATGTCCAAAGTTTCAGCGGGATTTCCAAAATGTTGAAAGGAACTCGAAACATGTCAACCTTGGTTTTGAGAATCTCTCCCGGAGTTTGAGAGATTTGGACGTGAAAGGGTACCAATCTTGTCGGGGATCGGGAACCCTTCGCGAGAATGTCCAAAGTTTCAGCGGGATTTCCAAAATGTTGAAAGGAACTCGAAACATGTCAACCTTGGTTTTGAGAATCTCTCCCGGAGTTTGAGGGATTTGGACGTGAAAGGGTACCAATCTGGTCGGGGATTGGGAACCCTTCGCGACAATGTCCAAAGTTTCAGCGGGATTTTTAAAATGTTGAAAGGAACTCGAACCATGTCAACCTTGGTTTTGAGAATCTCTCCCGGAGTTTGAGAGATTTGGACGTGAAAGGGTACCAATCTTGTCGGGGATGGGGAACCCTTCGCGAGAATGTCCAAAGTTTCAGCGGGATTTCCAAAATGTTGAAAGGAACTCGAAACATGTCAACCTTGGTTTTGAGAATCTCTCCCGGAGTTTGAGAGATTTGGACGTGAAAGGGTACCAATCTTGTCGGGGATTGGGAACCCTTCGCGAGAATGTCCAAAGTTTCAGCGGGATTTCCAAAGTGTTGAAAGGAACTCGGAACATGTCAGCCTTGGTTTTGAGAATCTCTCCCGGAGTTTGAGAGATTTGGACGTGAAAGGGTACCAATCTTGTCAAGGATTGGGAACCCTTCGCGTCAATGTCCAAAGTTTCAGCGGGATTTTTAAAATGTTGAAAGGAACTCGAACCATGTCAACCTTGGTTTTGAGAATCTCTCCCGGAGTTTGAGAGATTTGGACGTGAAAGGGTACCAATCTTGTCGGGGATTGGGAACCCTTCGCGAGAATGTCCAAAGTTTCAGCGGGATTTCCAAAATGTTGAAAGGAACTCGAAACATGTCAACCTTGGTTTTGAGAATCTCTCCCGGAGTTTGAGAGATTTGGACGTGAAAGGGTACCAATCTTGTCGGGGATCGGGAACCCTTCGCAAGAATGTCCAAAGTTTCAGCGGGATTTCCCAAATGTTGAAAGGAACTCGAACCATGTCAACCTTGGTTTTGAGAATCTCTCCCGGAGTTTGAGAGATTTGGACGTGAAAGGGTACCAATCTTGTCGGGGATTGGGAACCCTTCGCGAGAATGTCCAAAGTTTCAGCGGGATTTCCAAAATGTTGAAAGGAACTCGAAACATGTCAAGCTTGGTTTTGAGAATCTCTCCCGGAGTTTGAGAGATTTGGACGTGAAAGGGTACCAATCTTGTCGGGGATTGGGAACCCTTCGCGAGAATGACCAAAGTTTCAGCGGGATTTCCAAAATGTTGAAAGGAACTCGAACCATGTCAACCTTGGTTTTGAGAATCTCTCCCGGAGTTTGAGGGATTTGGACGTGAAAGGGTACCAATCTTGTCGGGGATTGGGAACCCTTCGCGACAATGTCCAAAGTTTCAGCGGGATTTTTAAAATGTTGAAAGGAACTCGAACCATGTCAACCTTGGTTTTGAGAATCTCTCCCGGAGTTTGAGAGATTTGGACGTGAAAGGGTACCAATCTTGTCGGGGATGGGGAACCCTTCGCGAGAATGTCCAAAGTTTCAGCGGGATTTCCAAAATGTTGAAAGGAACTCGAAACATGTCAACCTTGGTTTTGAGAATCTCTCCCGGAGTTTGAGAGATTTGGACGTGAAAGGGTACCAATCTTGTCGGGGATTGGGAACCCTTCGCGAGAATGTCCAAAGTTTCAGCGGGATTTCCAAAATGTTGAAAGGAACTCGAACCTTGTCAACCTCGGTTTTGAGAATCTCTCCCGGAGTTTGAGAGATTTGGGCGTGAAAGGGTACCAATCTTGTCGGGGATTGGGAACCCTTCGCGAGAATGTCCAAAGTTTCAGCGGGATTTCCAAAATGTTGAAAGGAACTCGAACCATGTCAACCTTGGTTTTGAGAATCTCTCCCGGAGTTTGAGAGATTTGGACGTGAAAGGGTACCAATCTTGTCGGGGATTGGGAACCCTTCGCGAGAATGTCCAAAGTTTCAGCGGGATTTCCAAAATGTTGAAAGGAACTCGAACCATGTCAACCTTGGTTTTGAGAATCTCTCCCGGAGTTTGAGAGATTTGGACGTGAAAGGGTACCAATCTTGTCGGGGATTGGGAACCCTTCGCGAGAATGTCCAAAGTTTCAGCGGGATTTCCAAAATGTTGAAAGGAACTCGAACCATGTCAACCTTGGTTTTGAGAATCTCTCCCGGAGTTTGAGAGATTTGGACGTGAAAGGGTACCAATCTTGTCGGGGATTGGGAACCCTTCGCGAGAATGTCCAAAGTTTCAGCGGGATTTCCAAAATGTTGAAAGGAACTCGAACCATGTCAACCTTGGTTTTGAGAATCTCTCCCGGAGTTTGAGAGATTTGGACGTGAAAGGGTACCAATCTTGTCGGGGATTGGGAACCCTTCGCGAGAATGTCCAAAGTTTCAGCGGGATTTCCAAAATGTTGAAAGGAACTCGAACCATGTCAACCTTGGTTTTGAGAATCTCTCCCGGAGTTTTAGAGATTTGGACGTGAAAGGGTACCAATCTTGTCGGGGATTGGGAACCCTTCACGAGAATGTCCAAAGTTTCAGCGGGATTTCCAAAATGTTGAAAGGAACTCGAACCATGTCAACCTTGGTTTTGAGAATCTCTCCCGGAGTTTGAGAGATTTGGACGTGAAAGGGTACCAATCTTGTCGGGGATTGGGAACCCTTCGCGAGAATGTCCAAAGTTTCAGCGGGATTTCCAAAATGTTGAAAGGAACTCGAAACGTTTCAACCATGGTTTTGAGAATCTCTCCCGGAGTTTGAGAGATTTGGACGTGAAAGGGTACCAATCTTGTCGGGGATTGGGAACCCTTCGCGACAATGTCCAAAGTTTCAGCGGGATTTCCAAAATGTTGAAAGGAACTCGAACCATGTCAACCTTGGTTTTGAGAATCTCTCCCGGAGTTTGAGAGATTTGGACGTGAAAGGGTACCAATATTGTCGGGGATTGGGAACCCTTCGCGAGAATGTCCAAAGTTTCAGCGGGATTTCCAAAATGTTGAAAGGAACTCGAAACATGTCAACCTTGGTTTTGAGAATCTCTCCCGGAGTTTGAGAGATTTGGACGTGAAAGGGTACCAATCTTGTCGGGGATTGGGAACCCTTCGCGAGAATGTCCAAAGTTTCAGTGGGATTACCAAAGTGTTGAAAGGAACTCGGAACATGTCAGCCTTGGTTTTGAGAATCTCTCCCGGAGTTTGAGAGATTTGGACGTGAAAGGGTACCAATCTTGTCAAGGATTGGGAACCCTTCGCGTCAATGTCCAAAGTTTCAGCGGGATTTTTAAAATGTTGAAAGGAACTCGAACCATGTCAACCTTGGTTTTGAGAATCTCTCCCGGAGTTTGAGAGATTTGGACGTGAAAGGGTACCAATCTTGTCGGGGATTGGGAACCCTTCGCGAGAATGTCCAAAGTTTCAGCGGGATTTCCAAAATGTTGAAAGGAACTCGAAACATGTCAACCTTGGTTTTGAGAATCTCTCCCGGAGTTTGAGAGATTTGGACGTGAAAGGGTACCAATCTTGTCGGGGATCGGGAACCCTTCGCAAGAATGTCCAAAGTTTCAGCGGGATTTCCCAAATGTTGAAAGGAACTCGAACCATGTCAACCTTGGTTTTGAGAATCTCTCCCGGAGTTTGAGGGATTTGGACGTGAAAGGGTACCAATCTTGTCGGGGATTGGGAACCCTTCGCGACAATGTCCAAAGTTTCAGCGGGATTTTTAAAATGTTGAAAGGAACTCGAACCATGTCAACCTTGGTTTTGAGAATCTCTCCCGGAGTTTGAGAGATTTGGACGTGAAAGGGTACCAATCTTGTCGGGGATGGGGAACCCTTCGCGAGAATGTCCAAAGTTTCAGCGGGATTTCCAAAATGTTGAAAGGAACTCGAAACATGTCAACCTTGGTTTTGAGAATCTCTCCCGGAGTTTGAGAGATTTGGACGTGAAAGGGTACCAATCTTGTCGGGGATTGGGAACCCTTCGCGAGAATGTCCAAAGTTTCAGCGGGATTTCCAAAGTGTTGAAAGGAACTCGGAACATGTCAGCCTTGGTTTTGAGAATCTCTCCCGGAGTTTGAGAGATTTGGACGTGAAAGGGTACCAATCTTGTCAAGGATTGGGAACCCTTCGCGTCAATGTCCAAAGTTTCAGCGGGATTTTTAAAATGTTGAAAGGAACTCGAACCATGTCAACCTTGGTTTTGAGAATCTCTCCCGGAGTTTGAGAGATTTGGACGTGAAAGGGTACCAATCTTGTCGGGGATTGGGAACCCTTCGCGAGAATGTCCAAAGTTTCAGCGGGATTTCCAAAATGTTGAAAGGAACTCGAAACATGTCAACCTTGGTTTTGAGAATCTCTCCCGGAGTTTGAGAGATTTGGACGTGAAAGGGTACCAATCTTGTCGGGGATCGGGAACCCTTCGCAAGAATGTCCAAAGTTTCAGCGGGATTTCCAAAATGTTGAAAGGAACTCGAACCATGTCAACCTTGGTTTTGAGAATCTCTCCCGGAGTTTGAGAGATTTGGACGTGAAAGGGTACCAATCTTGTCGGGGATTGGGAACCCTTCGCGAGAATGTCCAAAGTTTCAGCGGGATTTCCAAAATGTTGAAAGGAACTCGAAACATGTCAAGCTTGGTTTTGAGAATCTCTCCCGGAGTTTGAGAGATTTGGACGTGAAAGGGTACCAATCTTGTCGGGGATTGGGAACCCTTCGCGAGAATGACCAAAGTTTCAGCGGGATTTCCAAAATGTTGAAAGGAACTCGAACCATGTCAACCTTGGTTTTGAGAATCTCTCCCGGAGTTTGAGGGATTTGGACGTGAAAGGGTACCAATCTTGTCGGGGATTGGGAACCCTTCGCGACAATGTCCAAAGTTTCAGCGGGATTTTTAAAATGTTGAAAGGAACTCGAACCATGTCAACCTTGGTTTTGAGAATCTCTCCCGGAGTTTGAGAGATTTGGACGTGAAAGGGTACCAATCTTGTCGGGGATGGGGAACCCTTCGCGAGAATGTCCAAAGTTTCAGCGGGATTTCCAAAATGTTGAAAGGAACTCGAAACATGTCAACCTTGGTTTTGAGAATCTCTCCCGGAGTTTGAGAGATTTGGACGTGAAAGGGTACCAATCTTGTCGGGGATTGGGAACCCTTCGCGAGAATGTCCAAAGTTTCAGCGGGATTTCCAAAATGTTGAAAGGAACTCGAACCATGTCAACCTCGGTTTTGAGAATCTCTCCCGGAGTTTGAGAGATTTGGGCGTGAAAGGGTACCAATCTTGTCGGGGATTGGGAACCCTTCGCGAGAATGTCCAAAGTTTCAGCGGGATTTCCAAAATGTTGAAAGGAACTCGAACCATGTCAACCTTGGTTTTGAGAATCTCTCCCGGAGTTTGAGAGATTTGGACGTGAAAGGGTACCAATCTTGTCGGGGATTGGGAACCCTTCGCGAGAATGTCCAAAGTTTCAGCGGGATTTCCAAAATGTTGAAAGGAACTCGAACCATGTCAACCTTGGTTTTGAGAATCTCTCCCGGAGTTTGAGAGATTTGGACGTGAAAGGGTACCAATCTTGTCGGGGATTGGGAACCCTTCGCGAGAATGTCCAAAGTTTCACTGGGATTTCCAAAATGTTGAAAGGAACTCGAACCATGTCAACCTTGGTTTTGAGAATCTCTCCCGGAGTTTGAGAGATTTGGACGTGAAAGGGTACCAATCTTGTCGGGGATTGGGAACCCTTCGCGAGAATGTCCAAAGTTTCAGCGGGATTTCCAAAATGTTGAAAGGAACTCGAAACGTTTCAACCATGGTTTTGAGAATCTCTCCCGGAGTTTGAGAGATTTGGACGTGAAAGGGTACCAGTCTTGTCGGGGATTGGGAACCCTTCGCGAGAATGTCCAAAGTTTCAGCGGGATTTCCAAAATGTTGAAAGGAACTCGAACCATGTCAACCTTGGTTTTGAGAATCTCTCCCGGAGTTTGAGAGATTTGGACGTGAAAGGGTACCAATCTTGTCGGGGATTGGGAACCCTTCGCGAGAATGTCCAAAGTTTCAGCGGGATTTCCAAAATGTTGAAAGGAACTCGAAACATGTCAACCTTGGTTTTGAGAATCTCTCCCGGAGTTTTAGAGATTTGGACGTGAAAGGGTACCAATCTTGTCGGGGATTGGGAACCCTTCGCGAGAATGTCCAAAGTTTCAGCGGGATTTCCAAAATGTTGAAAGGAACTCGAACCATGTCAACCTTGGTTTTGAGAATCTCTCCCGGAGTTTGAGAGATTTGGACGTGAAAGGGTACCAATCTTGTCGGGGATTGGGAACCCTTCGCGAGAATGTCCAAAGTTTCACTGGGATTTCCAAAATGTTGAAAGGAACTCGAACCATGTCAACCTTGGTTTTGAGAATCTCTCCCGGAGTTTGAGAGATTTGGACGTGAAAGGGTACCAATCTTGTCGGGGATTGGGAACCCTTCGCGAGAATGTCCAAAGTTTCAGCGGGATTTCCAAAATGTTGAAAGGAACTCGAAACGTTTCAACCATGGTTTTGAGAATCTCTCCCGGAGTTTGAGAGATTTGGACGTGAAAGGGTACCAGTCTTGTCGGGGATTGGGAACCCTTCGCGAGAATGTCCAAAGTTTCAGCGGGATTTCCAAAATGTTGAAAGGAACTCGAACCATGTCAACCTTGGTTTTGAGAATCTCTCCCGGAGTTTGAGAGATTTGGACGTGAAAGGGTACCAATCTTGTCGGGGATTGGGAACCCTTCGCGAGAATGTCCAAAGTTTCAGCGGGATTTCCAAAATGTTGAAAGGAACTCGAAACATGTCAACCTTGGTTTTGAGAATCTCTCCCGGAGTTTGAGAGATTTGGACGTGAAAGGGTACCAATCTTGTCGGGGATTGGGAACCCTTCGCGAGAATGTCCAAAGTTTCAGTGGGATTACCAAAGTGTTGAAAGGAACTCGGAACATGTCAGCCTTGGTTTTGAGAATCTCTCCCGGAGTTTGAGAGATTTGGACGTGAAAGGGTACCAATCTTGTCGGGGATTGGGAACCCTTCGCGTCAATGTCCAAAGTTTCAGCGGGATTTTTAAAATGTTGAAAGGAACTCGAACCATGTCAACCTTGGTTTTGAGAATCTCTCCCGGAGTTTGAGAGATTTGGACGTGAAAGGGTACCAATCTTGTCGGGGATTGGGAACCCTTCGCGTCAATGTCCAAAGTTTCAGCGGGATTTTTAAAATGTTGAAAGGAACTCGAACCATGTCAACCTTGGTTTTGAGAATCTCTCCCGGAGTTTGAGAGATTTGGACGTGAAAGGGTACCAATCTTGTCGGGGATTGGGAACCCTTCGCGAGAATGTCCAAAGTTTCAGCGGGATTTCCAAAATGTTGAAAGGAACTCGAAACATGTCAACCTTGGTTTTGAGAATCTCTCCCGGAGTTTGAGAGATTTGGACGTGAAAGGGTACCAATCTTGTCGGGGATCGGGAACCCTTCGCAAGAATGTACAAAGTTTCAGCGGGATTTCCCAAATGTTGAAAGGAACTCGAACCATGTCAACCTTGGTTTTGAGAATCTCTCCCGGAGTTTGAGAGATTTGGACGTGAAAGGGTACCAATCTTGTCGGGGATTGGGAACCCTTCGCGAGAATGTCCAAAGTTTCAGCGGGATTTCCAAAATGTTGAAAGGAACTCGAAACATGTCAAGCTTGGTTTTGAGAATCTCTCCCGGAGTTTGAGAGATTTGGACGTGAAAGGGTACCAATCTTGTCGGGGATTGGGAACCCTTCGCGAGAATGACCAAAGTTTCAGCGGGATTTCCAAAATGTTGAAAGGAACTCGAACCATGTCAACCTTGGTTTTGAGAATCTCTCCCGGAGTTTGAGGGATTTGGACGTGAAAGGGTACCAATCTTGTCGGGGATTGGGAACCCTTCGCGACAATGTCCAAAGTTTCAGCGGGATTTTTAAAATGTTGAAAGGAACTCGAACCATGTCAACCTTGGTTTTGAGAATCTCTCCCGGAGTTTGAGAGATTTGGACGTGAAAGGGTACCAATCTTGTCGGGGATGGGGAACCCTTCGCGAGAATGTCCAAAGTTTCAGCGGGATTTCCAAAATGTTGAAAGGAACTCGAAACATGTCAACCTTGGTTTTGAGAATCTCTCCCGGAGTTTGAGAGATTTGGACGTGAAAGGGTACCAATCTTGTCGGGGATTGGGAACCCTTCGCGAGAATGTCCAAAGTTTCAGCGGGATTTCCAAAATGTTGAAAGGAACTCGAACCATGTCAACCTCGGTTTTGAGAATCTCTCCCGGAGTTTGAGAGATTTGGGCGTGAAAGGGTACCAATCTTGTCGGGGATTGGGAACCCTTCGCGAGAATGTCCAAAGTTTCAGCGGGATTTCCAAAATGTTGAAAGGAACTCGAACCATGTCAACCTTGGTTTTGAGAATCTCTCCCGGAGTTTGAGAGATTTGGACGTGAAAGGGTACCAATCTTGTCGGGGATTGGGAACCCTTCGCGAGAATGTCCAAAGTTTCAGCGGGATTTCCAAAATGTTGAAAGGAACTCGAACCATGTCAACCTTGGTTTTGAGAATCTCTCCCGGAGTTTGAGGGATTTGGACGTGAAAGGGTACCAATCTTGTCGGGGATTGGGAACCCTTCGCGACAATGTCCAAAGTTTCAGCGGGATTTCCAAAATGTTGAAAGGAACTCGAACCATGTCAACCTTGGTTTTGAGAATCTCTCCCGGAGTTTGAGAGATTTGGACGTGAAAGGGTACCAATCTTGTCGGGGATTGGGAACCCTTCGCGAGAATGTCCAAAGTTTCAGCGGGATTTCCAAAATGTTGAAAGGAACTCGAACCATGTCAACCTTGGTTTTGAGAATCTCTCCCGGAGTTTGAGAGATTTGGACGTGAAAGGGTACCAATCTTGTCGGGGATTGGGAACCCTTCGCGAGAATGTCCAAAGTTTCACTGGGATTTCCAAAATGTTGAAAGGAACTCGAACCATGTCAACCTTGGTTTTGAGAATCTCTCCCGGAGTTTGAGAGATTTGGACGTGAAAGGGTACCAATCTTGTCGGGGATTGGGAACCCTTCGTGAGAATGTCCAAAGTTTCAGCGGGATTTCCAAAATGTTGAAAGGAACTCGAAACGTTTCAACCATGGTTTTGAGAATCTCTCCCGGAGTTTGAGAGATTTGGACGTGAAAGGGTACCAGTCTTGTCGGGGATTGGGAACCCTTCGCGAGAATGTCCAAAGTTTCAGCGGGATTTCCAAAATGTTGAAAGGAACTCGAACCATGTCAACCTTGGTTTTGAGAATCTCTCCCGGAGTTTGAGAGATTTGGACGTGAAAGGGTACCAATCTTGTCGGGGATTGGGAACCCTTCGCGAGAATGTCCAAAGTTTCAGCGGGATTTCCAAAATGTTGAAAGGAACTCGAAACATGTCAACCTTGGTTTTGAGAATCTCTCCCGGAGTTTGAGAGATTTGGACGTGAAAGGGTACCAATCTTGTCGGGGATTGGGAACCCTTCGCGAGAATGTCCAAAGTTTCAGCGGGATTTCCAAAATGTTGAAAGGAACTCGAACCATGTCAACCTCGGTTTTGAGAATCTCTCCCGGAGTTTGAGAGATTTGGGCGTGAAAGGGTACCAATCTTGTCGGGGATTGGGAACCCTTCGCGAGAATGTCCAAAGTTTCAGCGGGATTTCCAAAATGTTGAAAGGAACTCGAACCATGTCAACCTTGGTTTTGAGAATCTCTCCCGGAGTTTGAGAGATTTGGACGTGAAAGGGTACCAATCTTGTCGGGGATTGGGAACCCTTCGCGAGAATGTCCAAAGTTTCAGCGGGATTTCCAAAATGTTGAAAGGAACTCGAACCATGTCAACCTTGGTTTTGAGAATCTCTCCCGGAGTTTGAGAGATTTGGACGTGAAAGGGTACCAATCTTGTCGGGGATTGGGAACCCTTCGCGAGAATGTCCAAAGTTTCACTGGGATTTCCAAAATGTTGAAAGGAACTCGAACCATGTCAACCTTGGTTTTGAGAATCTCTCCCGGAGTTTGAGAGATTTGGACGTGAAAGGGTTCCCAATCTTGTCGGGGATTGGGAACCCTTCGCGAGAATGTCCAAAGTTTCAGTGGGATTTCCAAAATGTTGAAAGGAACTCGAAACGTTTCAACCATGGTTTTGAGAATCTCTCCCGGAGTTTGAGAGATTTGGACGTGAAAGGGTACCAGTCTTGTCGGGGATTGGGAACCCTTCGCGAGAATGTCCAAAGTTTCAGCGGGATTTCCAAAATGTTGAAAGGAACTCGAACCATGTCAACCTTGGTTTTGAGAATCTCTCCCGGAGTTTGAGAGATTTGGACGTGAAAGGGTACCAATCTTGTCGGGGATTGGGAACCCTTCGCGAGAATGTCCAAAGTTTCAGCGGGATTTCCAAAATGTTGAAAGGAACTCGAAACATGTCAACCTTGGTTTTGAGAATCTCTCCCGGAGTTTGAGAGATTTGGACGTGAAAGGGTACCAATCTTGTCGGGGATTGGGAACCCTTCGCGAGAATGTCCAAAGTTTCAGTGGGATTACCAAAGTGTTGAAAGGAACTCAGAACATGTCACCCTTGGTTTTGAGAATCTCTCCCGGAGTTTGAGAGATTTGGACGTGAAAGGGTACCAATCTTGTCAAGGATTGGGAACCCTTCGCGTCAATGTCCAAAGTTTCAGCGGGATTTTTAAAATGTTGAAAGGAACTCGAACCATGTCAACCTTGGTTTTGAGAATCTCTCCCGGAGTTTGAGAGATTTGGACGTGAAAGGGTACCAATCTTGTCGGGGATTGGGAACCCTTCGCGAGAATGTCCAAAGTTTCAGCGGGATTTCCAAAATGTTGAAAGGAACTCGAACCATGTCAACCTTGGTTTTGAGAATCTCTCCCGGAGTTTGAGAGATTTGGACGTGAAAGGGTACCAATCTTGTCGGGGATTGGGAACCCTTCGCCAGAATGTCCAAAGTTTCAGCGGGATTTCCAAAATGTTGAAAGGAACTCGAACCATGTCAACCTTGGTTTTGAGAATCTCTCCCGGAGTTTGAGAGATTTGGACGTGAAAGTGTACCAATCTTGTCGGGGATTGGGAACCCTTCGCGAGAATGTCCAAAGTTTCAGCGGGATTTCCAAAATGTTGAAAGGAACTCGAACCATGTCAACCTTGGTTTTGAGAATCTCTCCCGGAGTTTGAGAGATTTGGACGTGAAAGGGTACCAATCTTGTCGGGGATTGGGAACCCTTCGCGAGAATGTCCAAAGTTTCAGTGGGATTACCAAAGTGTTGAAAGGAACTCGGAACATGTCACCCTTGGTTTTGAGAATCTCTCCCGGAGTTTGAGAGATTTGGACGTGAAAGGGTACCAATCTTGTCAAGGATTGGGAACCCTTCGCGTCAATGTCCAAAGTTTCAGCGGGATTTTTAAAATGTTGAAAGGAACTCGAACCATGTCAACCTTGGTTTTGAGAATCTCTCCCGGAGTTTGAGAGATTTGGACGTGAAAGGGTACCAATCTTGTCGGGGATTGGGAACCCTTCGCGAGAATGTCCAAAGTTTCAGCGGGATTTCCAAAATGTTGAAAGGAACTCGAACCATGTCAACCTTGGTTTTGAGAATCTCTCCCGGACTTTGAGAGATTTGGACGTGAAAGGGTACCAATCTTGTCGGGGATTGGGAACCCTTCGCGAGAATGTCCAAAGTTTCAGCGGGATTTCCAAAATGTTGAAAGGAACTCGAAACATGTCAACCTTGGTTTTGAGAATCTCTCCCGGAGTTTGAGAGATTTGGACGTGAAAGGGTACCAATCTTGTCGGGGATTGGGAACCCTTCGCGAGAATGTCCAAAGTTTCAGCGGGATTTCCAAAATGTTGAAAGGAACTCGAACCATGTCAACCTTGGTTTTGAGAATCTCTCCCGGAGTTTGAGAGATTTGGACGTGAAAGGGTACCAATCTTGTCGGGGATTGGGAACCCTTCGCGAGAATGTCCAAAGTTTCAGCGGGATTTCCAAAATGTTGAAAGGAACTCGAACCATGTCAACCTTGGTTTTGAGAATCTCTCCCGGACTTTGAGAGATTTGGACGTGAAAGGGTACCAGTCTTGTCGGGGATTGGGAACCCTTCGCGAGAATGTCCAAAGTTTCAGCGGGATTTCCAAAATGTTGAAAGGAACTCGAACCATGTCAACCTTGGTTTTGAGAATCTCTCCCGGAGTTTGAGAGATTTGGACGTGAAAGGGTACTAATCTTGTCGGGGATTGGGAACCCTTCGCGAGAATGTCCAAAGTTTCAGCAGGATTTCCAAAATGTTGAAAGGAACTCGAACCATGTCAACCTTGGTTTTGAGAATCTCTCCCGGAGTTTTAGAGATTTGGACGTGAAAGGGTACCAATCTTGTCGGGGATTGGGAACCCTTCGCGAGAATGTCCAAAGTTTCACCGGGATTTCCAAAATGTTGAAAGGAACTCGAACCATGTCAACCTTGGTTTTGAGAATCTCTCCCGGAGTTTGAGAGATTTGGACGTGAAAGGGTACCAATCTTGTCGGGGATTGGGAACCCTTCGCGAGAATGTCCAAAGTTTCAGCGGGATTTCCAAAATGTTGAAAGGAACTCGAACCATGTCAACCTTGGTTTTGAGAATCTCTCCCGGAGTTTGAGAGATTTGGACGTGAAAGGGTACCAATCTTGTCGGGGATTGGGAACCCTTCGCGAGAATGTCCAAAGTTTCAGTGGGATTACCAAAGTGTTGAAAGGAACTCGGAACATGTCAGCCTTGGTTTTGAGAATCTCTCCCGGAGTTTGAGAGATTTGGACGTGAAAGGGTACCAATCTTGTCAAGGATTGGGAACCCTTCGCGTCAATGTCCAAAGTTTCAGCGGGATTTTTAAAATGTTGAAAGGAACTCGAAACATGTCAACCTTGGTTTTGAGAATCTCTCCCGGAGTTTTAGAGATTTGGACGTGAAAGGGTACCAATCTTGTCGGGGATTGGGAACCCTTCGTGAGAATGTCCAAAGTTTCAGCGGGATTTCCAAAATGTTGAAAGGAACTCGAACCATGTCAACCTTGGTTTTGAGAATCTCTCCCGGAGTTTTAGAGATTTGGATGTGAAAGGGTACCAATCTTGTCGGGGATTGGGAACCCTTCGCGAGAATGTCCAAAGTTTCAGCGGGATTTCCAAAATGTTGAAAGGAACTCGAAACATGTCAACCTTGGTTTTGAGAATCTCTCCCGGAGTTTGAGAGATTTGGACGTGAAAGGGTACCAATCTTGTCGGGGATTGGGAACCCTTCGCGAGAATGTCCAAAGTTTCAGCGGGATTTCCAAAATGTTGAAAGGAACTCGAACCATGTCAACCTTGGTTTTGAGAATCTCTCCCGGAGTTTGAGAGATTTGGACGTGAAAGGGTACCAATCTTGTCGGGGATTGGGAACCCTTCGCGAGAATGTCCAAAGTTTCAGCGGGATTTCCAAAATGTTGAAAGGAACTCGAACCATGTCAACCTTGGTTTTGAGAATCTCTCCCGGAGTTTGAGAGATTTGGACGTGAAAGGGTACCAATCTTGTCGGGGATTGGGAACCCTTCGCGAGAATGTCCAAAGTTTCAGCGGGATTTCCAAAATGTTGAAAGGAACTCGAAACGTTTCAACCATGGTTTTGAGAATCTCTCCCGGAGTTTGAGAGATTTGGACGTGAAAGGGTACCAGTCTTGTCGGGGATTGGGAACCCTTCGCGAGAATGTCCAAAGTTTCAGCGGGATTTCCAAAATGTTGAAAGGAACTCGAACCATGTCAACCTTGGTTTTGAGAATCTCTCCCGGAGTTTGAGAGATTTGGACGTGAAAGGGTACCAATCTTGTCGGGATTGGGAACCCTTCGCGACAATGTCCAAAGTTTCAGCGTGATTTCCAAAATGTTGAAAGGGACTCGAAACATGTCAAGCTTGGTTTTGAGAATCTCTCCCGGAGTTTGAGAGATTTGGACGTGAAAGGGTACCAATCTTGTCGGGGATTGGGAACCCTTCGCGAGAATGTCCAAAGTTTCAGCGGGATTTCCCAAATGTTGAAAGGAACTCGAAACGTGTCAACCTTGGTTTTGAGAATCTCTCCCGGAGTTTGAGAGATTTGGACGTGAAAGGGTACCAATCTTGTCGGGGATTGGGAACCCTTCGCGAGAATGTCCAAAGTTTCAGCGGGATTTCCAAAATGTTGAAAGGAACTCGAATCATGTCAACCTTGGTTTTGAGAATCTCTCCGTGAGTTTGAGAGATTTGGACGTGAAAGGGTACCAATCTTGTCGGGGATTGGGAACCCTTCGCGAGAATGTCCAAAGTTTCAGCGGGATTTCCAAAATGTTGAAAGGAACTCGAACCATGTCAACCTTGGTTTTGAGAATCTCTCCCGGAGTTTGAGAGATTTGGACGTGAAAGGGTACCAATCTTGTCGGGGATTGGGAACCCTTCGCGAGAATGTCCAAAGTTTCAGCGGGATTTCCAAAATGTTGAAAGGAACTCGAACCATGTCAACCTTGGTTTTGAGAATCTCTCCCGGAGTTTGAGAGATTTGGACGTGAAAGGGTACCAATCTTGTCGGGGATTGGGAACCCTTCGCGAGAATGACCAAAGTTTCAGTGGGATTTCCAAAATGTTGAAAGGAACTCGGAACATGTCAACCTTGGTTTTGAGAATCTCTGCCGGAGTTTGAGGGATTTGGACGTGAAAGGGTACCAATCTTGTCGGGGATTGGGAACCCTTCGCGACAATGTCCAAAGTTTCAGCGGGATTTTTAAAATGTTGAAAGGAACTCGAACCATGTCAACCTTGGTTTTGAGAATCTCTCCCGGAGTTTGAGAGATTTGGACGTGAAAGGGTACCAATCTTGTCGGGGATTGGGAACCCTTCGCGAGAATGTCCAAAGTTTCAGCGGGATTTCCAAAATGTTGAAAGGAACTCGAAACATGTCAACCTTTGTTTTGAGAATCTCTCCCAAAGTTTGAGAGATTTGGACGTGAAAGGGTACCAATCTTGTCGGGGATTGGGAACCCTTCGCGAGAATGTCCAAAGTTTCAGCGGGATTTCCAAAATGTTGAAAGGAACTCGAACCATGTCAACCTTGGTTTTGAGAATCTCTCCCGGAGTTTGAGAGATTTGGACGTGAAAGGGTACCAATATTGTCGGGGATTGGGAACCCTTCGCGAGAATGTCCAAAGTTTCAGCGGGATTTCCAAAATGTTGAAAGGAACTCGAACCATGTCAACCTTGGTTTTGAGAATCTCTCCCGGAGTTTGAGAGATTTGGACGTGAAAGGGTACCAATCTTGTCGGGGATTGGGAACCCTTCGCGAGAATGACCAAAGTTTCAGTGGGATTTCCAAAATGTTGAAAGGAACTCGGAACATGTCAACCTTGGTTTTGAGAATCTCTGCCGGAGTTTGAGGGATTTGGACGTGAAAGGGTACCAATCTTGTCGGGGATTGGGAACCCTTCGCGACAATGTCCAAAGTTTCAGCGGGATTTCCCAAATGTTGAAAGGAACTCGAACCATGTCAACCTTGGTTTTCAGAATCTCTCCCGGAGTTTGAGAGATTTGGACGTGAAAGGGTACCAATCTTGTTGGGGATCGGGAACCCTTCGCGAGAATGTCCGAAGTTTCAGCGGGATTTCCAAAATGTTGAAAGGAACTCGAAACATGTCAACCTTGGTTTTGAGAATCTCTCCCGGAGTTTGAGAGATTTGGACGTGAAAGGGTACCAATCTTGTCGGGGATTGGGAACCCTTCGCGAGAATGTCCAAAGTTTCAGCGGGATTTCCAAAATGTTGAAAGGAACTCGAAACATGTCAACCTTTGTTTTGAGAATCTCTCCCGGAGTTTGAGAGATTTGGACGTGAAAGGGTACCAATCTTGTCGGGGATTGGGAACCCTTCGCGAGAATGTCCAAAGTTTCAGCGGGATTTCCAAAATGTTGAAAGGAACTCGAACCATGTCAACCTTGGTTTTGAGAATCTCTCCCGGAGTTTGAGAGATTTGGACGTGAAAGGGTACCAATATTGTCGGGGATTGGGAACCCTTCGCGAGAATGTCCAAAGTTTCAGCGGGATTTCCAAAATGTTGAAAGGAACTCGAACCATGTCAACCTTGGTTTTGAGAATCTCTCCCGGAGTTTGAGAGATTTGGACGTGAAAGGGTACCAATCTTGTCGGGGATTGGGAACCCTTCGCGAGAATATCCAAAGTTTCAGTGGGATTACCAAAGTGTTGAAAGGAACTCGGAACATGTCAGCCTTGGTTTTGAGAATCTCTCCCGGAGTTTGAGAGATTTGGACGTGAAAGGGTACCAATCTTGTCAAGGATTGGGAACCCTTCGCGTCAATGTCCAAAGTTTCAGCGGGATTTCCAAAATGTTGAAAGGAACTCGAACCATGTCAACCATGGTTTTGAGAATCTCTCCCGGAGTTTGAGAGATTTGGACGTGAAAGTGTACCAATCTTGTCGGGGATTGGGAACCCTTCGCGAGAATGTCCAAAGTTTCAGCGGGATTTCCAAAATGTTGAAAGGAACTCGAACCATGTCAACCTTGGTTTTGAGAATCTCTCCCGGAGTTTGAGAGATTTGGACGTGAAAGGGTACCAATCTTGTCGGGGATTGGGAACCCTTCGCGAGAATGTCCAAAGTTTCAGCGGGATTTCCAAAATGTTGAAAGGAACTCGAAACATGTCAACCTTTGTTTTGAGAATCTCTCCCGGAGTTTGAGAGATTTGGACGTGAAAGGGTACCAATCTTGTCGGGGATTGGGAACCCTTCGCGAGAATGTCCAAAGTTTCAGCGGGATTTCCAAAATGTTGAAAGGAACTCGAACCATGTCAACCTTGGTTTTGAGAATCTCTCCCGGAGTTTGAGAGATTTGGACGTGAAAGGGTACCAATCTTGTCGGGGATTGGGAACCCTTCGCCAGAATGTCCAAAGTTTCAGCGGGATTTCCAAAATGTTGAAAGGAACTCGAACCATGTCAACCTTGGTTTTGAGAATCTCTCCCGGAGTTTGAGAGATTTGGACGTGAAAGGGTACCAATCTTGTCGGGGATTGGGAACCCTTCGCGAGAATGACCAGAGTTTCAGCGGGATTTCCAAAATGTTGAAAGGAACTCGAACCATGTCAACCTTGGTTTTGAGAATCTCTCCCGGAGTTTGAGAGATTTGGACGTGAAAGGGTACCAATCTTGTCGGGGATTGGGAACCCTTCGCGAGAATGTCCAAAGTTTCAGCGGGATTTCCAAAATGTTGAAAGGAACTCGAACCATGTCAACCTTGGTTTTGAGAATCTCTCCCGGAGTTTGAGAGATTTGGACGTGAAAGGGTACCAATCTTGTCGGGGATTGGGAACCCTTCGCGAGAATGTCCAAAGTTTCAGCGGGATTTCCAAAATGTTGAAAGGAACTCGAACCATGTCAACCTTGGTTTTGAGAATCTCTCCCGGAGTTTGAGAGATTTGGACGTGAAAGGGTACCAATCTTGTCGGGGATTGGGAACCCTTCGCGAGAATGTCCAAAGTTTCAGCGGGATTTCCAAAATGTTGAAAGGAACTCGAAACATGTCAACCTTTGTTTTGAGAATCTCTCCCGGAGTTTGAGAGATTTGGACGTGAAAGGGTACCAATCTTGTCGGGGATTGGGAACCCTTCGCGAGAATGTCCAAAGTTTCAGCGGGATTTCCAAAATGTTGAAAGGAACTCGAAACATGTCAACCTTTGTTTTGAGAATCTCTCCCGGAGTTTGAGAGATTTGGACGTGAAAGGGTACCAATATTGTTGGGGATTGGGAACCCTTCGCGAGAATGTCCAAAGTTTCAGCGGGATTTCCAAAATGTTGAAAGGAACTCGAACCATGTCAACCTTGGTTTTGAGAATCTCTCCCGGAGTTTGAGAGATTTGGACGTGAAAGGGTACCAATCTTGTCGGGGATTGGGAACCCTTTGCGAGAATGTCCAAAGTTTCAGTGGGATTACCAAAGTGTTGAAAGGAACTCGGAACATGTCAGCATTGGTTTTGAGAATCTCTCCCGGAGTTTGAGAGATTTGGACGTGAAAGTGTACCAATCTTGTCAAGGATTGGGAACCCTTCGCGTCAATGTCCAAAGTTTCAGCGGGATTTTTAAAATGTTGAAAGGAACTCGAAACATGTCAACCTTGGTTTTGAGAATCTCTCCCGGAGTTTGAGAGATTTGGACGTGAAAGTGTACCAATCTTGTCGGGGATCGGGAACCCTTCGCGAGAATGTCCAAAGTTTCAGCGGGATTTCCAAAATGTTGAAAGGAACTCGAAACATGTCAACCTTGGTTTTCAGAATCTCTCCCGGAGTTTGAGAGATTTGGACGTGAAAGGGTACCAATCTTGTCGGGGATTGGGAACCCTTCGCGAGAATGTCCAAAGTTTCAGCGGGATTTCCAAAATGTTGAAAGGAACTCGAAACATGTCAACCTTTGTTTTGAGAATTACTCCCGGAGTTTGAGAGATTTGGACGTGAAAGGGTACCAATCTTGTCGGGGATTGGGAACCCTTCGCGAGAATGTCCAAAGTTTCAGCGGGATTTCCAAAATGTTGAAAGGAACTCGAACCATGTCAACCTTGGTTTTGAGAATCTCTCCCGGAGTTTGAGAGATTTGGACGTGAAAGGGTACCAATCTTGTCGGGGATTGGGAACCCTTCGCGAGAATGTCCAAAGTTTCAGCGGGATTTCCAAAATGTTGAAAGGAACTCGAAACATGTCAACCTTGGTTTTGAGAATCTCTCCCGGAGTTTGAGAGATTTGGACGTGAAAGGGTACCAATCTTGTCGGGGATTGGGAACCCTTCGCGACAATGTCCAAAGTTTCAGCGGGATTTCCAAAATGTTGAAAGGAACTCGAACCATGTCAACCTTGGTTTTGAGAATCTCTCCCGGAGTTTGAGAGATTTGGACGTGAAAGGGTACCAATCTTGTCGGGGATTGGGAACCCTTCTCGACAATGTCCAAAGTTTCAGCGGGATTTCCAAAATGTTGAAAGGAACTCGAACCATGTCAACCTTGGTTTTGAGAATCTCTCCCGGAGTTTGAGAGATTTGGACGTGAAAGGGTACCAATCTTGTCGGGGATTGGGAACCCTTCGCGAGAATGACCAGAGTTTCAGTGGGATTTCCAAAATGTTGAAAGGAACTCGGAACATGTCAACCTTGGTTTTGAGAATCTCTGCCGGAGTTTGAGAGATTTGGACGTGAAAGGGTACCAATCTTGTCGGGGATTGGGAACCCTTCGCGACAATGTCCAAAGTTTCAGCGGGATTTTTAAAATGTTGAAAGGAACTCGAACCATGTCAACCTTGGTTTTGAGAATCTCTCCCGGAGTTTGAGAGATTTGGACGTGAAAGGGTACCAATCTTGTCGGGGATCGGGAACCCTTCGCGAGAATGTCCAAAGTTTCAGCGGGATTTCCAAAATGTTGAAAGGAACTCGAAACATGTCAACCTTGGTTTTCAGAATCTCTCCCGGAGTTTGAGAGATTTGGACGTGAAAGGGTACCAATCTTGTCGGGGATTGGGAACCCTTCGCGAGAATGTCCAAAGTTTCAGCGGGATTTCCAAAATGTTGAAAGGAACTCGAAACATGTCAACCTTTGTTTTGAGAATTACTCCCGGAGTTTGAGAGATTTGGATGTGAAAGGGTACCAATCTTGTCGGGGATTGGGAACCCTTCGCGAGAATGTCCAAAGTTTCAGCGGGATTTCCCAAATGTTGAAAGGAACTCGAACCATGTCAACCTTGGTTTTGAGAATCTCTCCCGGAGTTTGAGAGATTTGGACGTGAAAGGGTACCAATATTGTTGGGGATTGGGAACCCTTCGCGAGAATGTCCAAAGTTTCAGCGGGATTTTTAAAATGTTGAAAGGAACTCGAACCATGTCAACCTTGGTTTTGAGAATCTCTCCCGGAGTTTGAGAGATTTGAACGTGAAAGGGTACCAATCTTGTCGGGGATTGGGAACCCTTCGCGAGAATGTCCAAAGTTTCAGTGGGATTACCAAAGTGTTGAAAGGAACTCGGAACATGTCAGCCTTGGTTTTGAGAATCTCTCCCGGAGTTTGAGAGATTTGGACGTGAAAGGGTACCAATCTTGTCAAGGATTGGGAACCCTTCGCGTCAATGTCCAAAGTTTCAGCGGGATTTTTAAAATGTTGAAAGGAACTCGAAACATGTCAACCTTGGTTTTGAGAATCTCTCCCGGAGTTTGAGAGATTTGGACGTGAAAGGGTACCAATCTTGTCGGGGATTGGGAACCCTTCGCTAGAATGTCCAAAATTTCAGCGGGATTTCCAAAATGTTGAAAGGAACTCGAACCATGTCAACCTTGGTTTTGAGAATCTCTCCCGGAGTTTGAGAGATTTGGACGTGAAAGGGTACCAATCTTGTCGGGGATTGGGAACCCTTCGCGAGAATGTCCAAAGTTTCAGTGGGATTTCCAAAATGTTGAAAGGAACTCGGAACATGTCAGCCTTGGTTTTGAGAATCTCTCCCGGAGTTTGAGAGATTTGGACGTGAAAGGGCACCAATCTTGTCAAGGATTGGGAACCCTTTGCGACAATGTCCAAAGTTTCAGCGGGATTTTTAAAATGTTGAAAGGAACTCGAAACATGTCAACCTTGGTTTTGAGAATCTCTCCCGGAGTTTGAGAGATTTGGACGTGAAAGGGTACCAATCTTGTCGGGGATCGGGAACCCTTCGCGAGAATATCCAAAGTTTCAGCGGGATTTCCAAAATGTTGAAAGGAACTCGAAACGTTTCAACCATGGTTTTGAGAATCTCTCCCGGAGTTTGAGAGATTTGGACGTGAAAGGGTACCAATCTTGTCGGGGATTGGGAACCCTTCGCGAGAATGTCCAAAGTTTCAGCGGGATTTCCAAAATGTTGAAAGGAACTCGAAACATGTCAACCTTGCTTTTCAGAATCTCTCCCGGAGTTTGAGAGATTTGGACGTGAAAGGGTACCAATCTTGTCGGGGATTGGGAACCCTTCGCGAGAATGTCCAAAGTTTCAGCGGGATTTCCAAAATGTTGAAAGGAACTCGAAACATGTCAACCTTTGTTTTGAGAATCTCTCCCGGAGTTTGAGAGATTTGGACGTGAAAGGGTACCAATCTTGTCGGGGATTGGGAACCCTTCGCGAGAATGTCCAAAGTTTCAGTGGGATTTCCAAAATGTTGAAAGGAACTCGAACCATGTCAACCTTGGTTTTGAGAATCTCTCCCGGAGTTTGAGAGATTTGGACGTGAAAGGGTACCAATATTGTCGGGGATTGGGAACCCTTCGCCAGAATGTCCAAAGTTTCAGCGGGATTTCCAAAATGTTGAAAGGAACTCGAACCATGTCAACCTTGGTTTTGAGAATCTCTCCCGGAGTTTGAGAGATTTGGACGTGAAAGGGTACCAATCTTGTCGGGGATTGGGAACCCTTCGCGAGAATGACCAGAGTTTCAGTGGGATTTCCAAAATGTTGAAAGGAACTCGGAACATGTCAACCTTGGTTTTGAGAATCTCTGCCGGAGTTTGAGGGATTTGGACGTGAAAGGGTACCAATCTTGTCGGGGATTGGGAACCCTTCGCGACAATGTCCAAAGTTTCAGCGGGATTTTTAAAATGTTGAAAGGAACTCGAACCATGTCAACCTTGGTTTTGAGAATCTCTCCCGGAGTTTGAGAGATTTGGACGTGAAAGGGTACCAATCTTGTCGGGGATCGGGAACCCTTCGCGAGAATGTCCAAAGTTTCAGCGGGATTTCCAAAATGTTGAAAGGAACTCGAAACATGTCAACCTTGGTTTTGAGAATCTCTCCCGGAGTTTGAGAGATTTGGACGTGAAAGGGTACCAATCTTGTCGGGGATTGGGAACCCTTCGCGAGAATGTCCAAAGTTTCAGCGGGATTTCCAAAATGTTGAAAGGAACTCGAACCATGTCAACCTTGGTTTTGAGAATCTCTCCCGGAGTTTGAGAGATTTGGACGTGAAAGGGTACCAATCTTGTCGGGGATTGGGAACCCTTCCCGAGAATGTACAAAGTTTCAGCGGGATTTCCAAAATGTTGAAAGGAACTCGAACCATGTCAACCTTGGTTTTGAGAATCTCTCCCGGAGTTTGAGAGATTTGGACGTGAAAGGGTACCAATATTGTTGGGGATTGGGAACCCTTCGCGAGAATGTCCAAAGTTTCAGCGGGATTTCCAAAATGTTGAAAGGAACTCGAACCATGTCAACCTTGGTTTTGAGAATCTCTCCCGGAGTTTGAGAGATTTGAACGTGAAAGGGTACCAATCTTGTCGGGGATTGGGAACCCTTTGCGAGAATGTCCAAAGTTTCAGTGGGATTACCAAAGTGTTGAAAGGAACTCGGAACATGTCAGCCTTGGTTTTGAGAATCTCTCCCGGAGTTTGAGAGATTTGGACGTGAAAGGGTACCAATCTTGTCAAGGATTGGGAACCCTTCGCGTCAATGTCCAAAGTTTCAGCGGGATTTTTAAAATGTTGAAAGGAACTCGAAACATGTCAACCTTGGTTTTGAGAATCTCTCCCGGAGTTTGAGAGATTTGGACGTGAAAGGGTACCAATCTTGTCGGGGATTGGGAACCCTTCGCGAGAATGTCCAAAATTTCAGCGGGATTTCCAAAATGTTGAAAGGAACTCGAACCATGTCAACCTTGGTTTTGAGAATCTCTCCCGGAGTTTGAGAGATTTGGACGTGAAAGGGTACCAATCTTGTCGGGGATTTGGAACCCTTCGCGAGAATGTCCAAAGTTTCAGTGGGATTTCCAAAATGTTGAAAGGAACTCGGAACATGTCAGCCTTGGTTTTGAGAATCTCTCCCGGAGTTTGAGAGATTTGGACGTGAAAGGGCACCAATCTTGTCAAGGATTGGGAACCCTTTGCGACAATGTCCAAAGTTTCAGCGGGATTTCCAAAATGTTGAAAGGAACTCGAAACATGTCAACCTTTGTTTTGAGAATCTCTCCCGGAGTTTGAGAGATTTGGACGTGAAAGGGTACCAATCTTGTCGGGGATTGGGAACCCTTCGCGAGAATGTCCAAAGTTTCAGCGGGATTTCCAAAATGTTGAAAGGAACTCGAACCATGTCAACCTTGGTTTTGAGAATCTCTCCCGGAGTTTGAGAGATTTGGACGTGAAAGGGTACCAATATTGTTGGGGATTGGGAACCCTTCGCGAGAATGTCCAAAGTTTCAGCGGGATTTCCAAAATGTTGAAAGGAACTCGAACCATGTCAACCTTGGTTTTGAGAATCTCTCCCGGAGTTTGAGAGATTTGAACGTGAAAGGGTACCAATCTTGTCGGGGATTGGGAACCCTTTGCGAGAATGTCCAAAGTTTCAGTGGGATTACCAAAGTGTTGAAAGGAACTCGGAACATGTCAGCCTTGGTTTTGAGAATCTCTCCCGGAGTTTGAGAGATTTGGACGTGAAAGGGTACCAATCTTGTCAAGGATTGGGAACCCTTCGCGTCAATGTCCAAAGTTTCAGCGGGATTTTTAAAATGTTGAAAGGAACTCGAACCATGTCAACCTTGGTTTTGAGAATCTCTCCCGGAGTTTGAGAGATTTGGACGTGAAAGGGTACCAATCTTGTCGGGGATTGGGAACCCTTCGCGAGAATGTCCAAAGTTTCAGTGGGATTTCCAAAATGTTGAAAGGAACTCGGAACATGTCAGCCTTGGTTTTGAGAATCTCTCCCGGAGTTTGAGAGATTTGGACGTGAAAGGGCACCAATCTTGTCAAGGATTGGGAACCCTTTGCGACAATGTCCAAAGTTTCAGCGGGATTTTTAAAATGTTGAAAGGAACTCGAAACATGTCAACCTTGGTTTTGAGAATCTCTCCCGGAGTTTGAGAGATTTGGACGTGAAAGGGTACCAATCTTGTCGGGGATTGGGAACCCTTCGCGAGAATGTCCAAAGTTTCAGCGGGATTTCCAAAATGTTGAAAGGAACTCGAACCATGTCAACCTTGGTTTTGAGAATCTCTCCCGGAGTTTGAGAGATTTGGACGTGAAAGGGTACCAATCTTGTCGGGGATTGGGAACCCTTCGCGAGAATGTCCAAAGTTTCAGCGGGATTTCCAAAATGTTGAAAGGAACTCGAAACATGTCAACCTTTGTTTTGAGAATCTCTCCCGGAGTTTGAGAGATTTGGACGTGAAAGGGTACCAATCTTGTCGGGGATTGGGAACCCTTCGCGAGAATGTCCAAAGTTTCAGTGGGATTTCCAAAATGTTGAAAGGAACTCGAACCATGTCAACCTTGGTTTTGAGAATCTCTCCCGGAGTTTGAGAGATTTGGACGTGAAAGGGTACCAATATTGTCGGGGATTGGGAACCCTTCGCCAGAATGTCCAAAGTTTCAGCGGGATTTCCAAAATGTTGAAAGGAACTCGAACCATGTCAACCTTGGTTTTGAGAATCTCTCCCGGAGTTTGAGAGATTTGGACGTGAAAGGGTACCAATCTTGTCGGGGATTGGGAACCCTTCGCGAGAATGACCAGAGTTTCAGTGGGATTTCCAAAATGTTGAAAGGAACTCGGAACATGTCAACCTTGGTTTTGAGAATCTCTGCCGGAGTTTGAGGGATTTGGACGTGAAAGGGTACCAATCTTGTCGGGGATTGGGAACCCTTCGCGACAATGTCCAAAGTTTCAGCGGGATTTTTAAAATGTTGAAAGGAACTCGAACCATGTCAACCTTGGTTTTGAGAATCTCTCCCGGAGTTTGAGAGATTTGGACGTGAAAGGGTACCAATCTTGTCGGGGATCGGGAACCCTTCGCGAGAATGTCCAAAGTTTCAGCGGGATTTCCAAAATGTTGAAAGGAACTCGAACCATGTCAACCTTTGTTTTGAGAATCTCTCCCGGAGTTTGAGAGATTTGGACGTGAAAGGGTACCAATATTGTTGGGGATTGGGAACCCTTCGCGAGAATGTCCAAAGTTTCAGCGGGATTTCCAAAATGTTGAAAGGAACTCGAACCATGTCAACCTTGGTTTTGAGAATCTCTCCCGGAGTTTGAGAGATTTGAACGTGAAAGGGTACCAATCTTGTCGGGGATTGGGAACCCTTTGCGAGAATGTCCAAAGTTTCAGTGGGATTACCAAAGTGTTGAAAGGAACTCGGAACATGTCAGCCTTGGTTTTGAGAATCTCTCCCGGAGTTTGAGAGATTTGGACGTGAAAGGGTACCAATCTTGTCGCGGATTGGGAACCCTTCGCGTCAATGTCCAAAGTTTCAGCGGGATTTTTAAAATGTTGAAAGGAACTCGAAACATGTCAACCTTGGTTTTGAGAATCTCTCCCGGAGTTTGAGAGATTTGGACGTGAAAGGGTACCAATCTTGTCGGGGATTGGGAACCCTTCGCGAGAATGTCCAAAATTTCAGCGGGATTTCCAAAATGTTGAAAGGAACTCGAACCATGTCAACCTTGGTTTTGAGAATCTCTCCCGGAGTTTGAGAGATTTGGACGTGAAAGGGTACGAATCTTGTCGGGGATTGGGAACCCTTCGCGAGAATGTCCAAAGTTTCAGTGGGATTTCCAAAATGTTGAAAGGAACTCGGAACATGTCAGCCTTGGTTTTGAGAATCTCTCCCGGAGTTTGAGAGATTTGGACGTGAAAGGGCACCAATCTTGTCAAGGATTGGGAACCCTTTGCGACAATGTCCAAAGTTTCAGCGGGATTTTTAAAATGTTGAAAGGAACTCGAAACATGTCAACCTTGGTTTTGAGAATCTCTCCCGGAGTTTGAGAGATTTGGACGTGAAAGGGTACCAATCTTGTCGGGGATTGGGAACCCTTCGCGAGAATGTCCAAAGTTTCAGCGGGATTTCCAAAATGTTGAAAGGAACTCGAACCATGTCAACCTTGGTTTTGAGAATCTCTCCCGGAGTTTGAGAGATTTGGACGTGAAAGGGTACCAATCTTGTCGGGGATTGGGAACCCTTCGCGAGAATGTCCAAAGTTTCAGCGGGATTTCCAAAATGTTGAAAGGAACTCGAAACATGTCAACCTTTGTTTTGAGAATCTCTCCCGGAGTTTGAGAGATTTGGACGTGAAAGGGTACCAATCTTGTCGGGGATTGGGAACCCTTCGCGAGAATGTCCAAAGTTTCAGTGGGATTTCCAAAATGTTGAAAGGAACTCGAACCATGTCAACCTTGGTTTTGAGAATCTCTCCCGGAGTTTGAGAGATTTGGACGTGAAAGGGTACCAATATTGTCGGGGATTGGGAACCCTTCGCCAGAATGTCCAAAGTTTCAGCGGGATTTCCAAAATGTTGAAAGGAACTCGAACCATGTCAACCTTGGTTTTGAGAATCTCTCCCGGAGTTTGAGAGATTTGGACGTGAAAGGGTACCAATCTTGTCGGGGATTGGGAACCCTTCGCGAGAATGACCAGAGTTTCAGTGGGATTTCCAAAATGTTGAAAGGAACTCGGAACATGTCAACCTTGGTTTTGAGAATCTCTGCCGGAGTTTGAGGGATTTGGACGTGAAAGGGTACCAATCTTGTCGGGGATTGGGAACCCTTCGCGACAATGTCCAAAGTTTCAGCGGGATTTTTAAAATGTTGAAAGGAACTCGAACCATGTCAACCTTGGTTTTGAGAATCTCTCCTGGAGTTTGAGAGATTTGGACGTGAAAGGGTACGAATCTTGTCGGGGATCGGGAACCCTTCGCGAGAATGTCCAAAGTTTCAGCGGGATTTCCAAAATGTTGAAAGGAACTCGAACCATGTCAACCTTGGTTTTGAGAATCTCTCCCGGAGTTTGAGAGATTTGAACGTGAAAGGGTACCAATCTTGTCGGGGATTGGGAACCCTTTGCGAGAATGTCCAAAGTTTCAGTGGGATTACCAAAGTGTTGAAAGGAACTCGGAACATGTCAGCCTTGGTTTTGAGAATCTCTCCCGGAGTTTGAGAGATTTGGACGTGAAAGGGTACCAATCTTGTCGCGGATTGGGAACCCTTCGCGTCAATGTCCAAAGTTTCAGCGGGATTTTTAAAATGTTGAAAGGAACTCGAAACATGTCAACCTTGGTTTTGAGAATCTCTCCCGGAGTTTGAGAGATTTGGACGTGAAAGGGTACCAATCTTGTCGGGGATTGGGAACCCTTCGCGAGAATGTCCAAAATTTCAGCGGGATTTCCAAAATGTTGAAAGGAACTCGAACCATGTCAACCTTGGTTTTGAGAATCTCTCCCGGAGTTTGAGAGATTTGGACGTGAAAGGGTACCAATCTTGTCGGGGATTGGGAACCCTTCGCGAGAATGTCCAAAGTTTCAGTGGGATTTCCAAAATGTTGAAAGGAACTCGGAACATGTCAGCCTTGGTTTTGAGAATCTCTGCTGGAGTTTGAGAGATTTGGACGTGAAAGGGCACCAATCTTGTCAAGGATTGGGAACCCTTTGCGACAATGTCCAAAGTTTCAGCGGGATTTTTAAAATGTTGAAAGGAACTCGAAACATGTCAACCTTGGTTTTGAGAATCTCTCCCGGAGTTTGAGAGATTTGGACGTGAAAGGGTACCAATCTTGTCGGGGATCGGGAACCCTTCGCGAGAATGTCCAAAGTTTCAGCGGGATTTCCAAAATGTTGAAAGGAACTCGAAACATGTCAACCTTGGTTTTGAGAATCTCTCCCGGAGTTTGAGAGATTTGGACGTGAAAGGGTACCAATCTTGTCGGGGATTGGGAACCCTTCGCCAGAATGTCCAAAGTTTCAGCGGGATTTCCAAAATGTTGAAAGGAACTCGAACCATGTCAACCTTGGTTTTGAGAATCTCTCCCGGAGTTTGAGAGATTTGGACGTGAAAGGGTACTAGTCTTGTCGGGGATTGGGAACCCTTCGCCAGAATGTCCAAAGTTTCAGCGGGATTTCCAAAATGTTGAAAGAAACTCAAAACATGTCAACCTTGGTTTTGAGAATCTCTCCCAGAGTTTGAGAGATTTGGACATGAAAGGGTACCAATCTTGTCGGGGATTGGGAACCCTTCGCGAGAATGTCCAAAGTTTCAGCGGGATTTCCAAAATGTTGAAAGGAACTCGAAACGTTTCAACCATGGTTTTGAGAATCTCTCCCGGAGTTTGAGAGATTTGGGCGTGAAAGGGTACCAATCTTGTCGGGGATTGGGAACCCTTCGCGAGAATGTCCAAAGTTTCAGCGGGATTTCCAAAATGTTGAAAGGAACTCGAACCATGTCAACCTTGGTTTTGAGAATCTCTCCCGGAGTTTGAGAGATTTGGACGTGAAAGGGTACCAATCTTGTCGGGGATTGGGAACCCTTCGCGAGAATGTCCAAAGTTTCAGCGGGATTTCCAAAATGTTGAAAGGAACTCGAACCATGTCAACCTTGGTTTTGAGAATCTCTCCCGGAGTTTGAGAGATTTGGACGTGAAAGGGCACCAATCTTGTCGGGGATTGGGAACCCTTCGCGAGAATGTCCAAAGTTTCAGCGGGATTTCCAAAATGTTGAAAGGAACTCGAAACATGTCAACCTTGGTTTTCAGAATCTCTCCCGGAGTTTGAGAGATTTGGACGTGAAAGGGTACCAATCTTGTCGGGGATTGGGAACCCTTCGCGAGAATGTCCAAAGTTTCAGCGGGATTTCCAAAATGTTGAAAGGAACTCGAAACATGTCAACCTTTGTTTTGAGAATCTCTCCCGGAGTTTGAGAGATTTGGATGTGAAAGGGTACCAATCTTGTCGGGGATTGGGAACCCTTCGCGAGAATGTCCAAAGTTTCAGCGGGATTTCCAAAATATTGAAAGGAACTCGAACCATGTCAACCTTGGTTTTGAGAATCTCTCCCGGAGTTTGAGAGATTTGGACGTGAAAGGGTACCAATCTTGTCGGGGATTGGGAACCCTTCGCGAGAATGTCCAAAGTTTCAGCGGGATTTCCAAAATGTTGAAAGGAACTCGAACCATGTCAACCTTGGTTTTGAGAATCTCTCCCGGAGTTTGAGATATTTGGACGTGAAAGGGTACCAATCTTGTTGGGGATTGGGAACCCTTCGCGAGAATGTCCAAAGTTTCAGTGGGATTTCCAAAGTGTTGAAAGAAACTCGGAACATGTCAGCCTTGGTTTTGAGAATCTCTCCCGGAGTTTGAGAGATTTGGACGTGAAAGGGTACCAATCTTGTCAAGGATTGGGAACCCTTCGCGTCAATGTCCAAAGTTTCAGCGGGATTTTTAAAATGTTGAAAGGAACTCGAAACATGTCAACCTTGGTTTTGAGAATCTCTCCCGGAGTTTGAGAGATTTGGACGTGAAAGGGTACCAATCTTGTCGGGGATTGGGAACCCTTCGCGAGAATGTCCAAAGTTTCAGCGGGATTTCCAAAATGTTGAAAGGAACTCGAAACATGTCAACCTTGGTTTTGAGAATCTCTCCCGGAGTTTGAGAGATTTGGACGTGAAAGGGTACCAATCTTGTCGGGGATTGGGAACCCTTCGCGAGAATGTCCAAAGTTTCAGCGGGATTTCCAAAATGTTGAAAGGAACTCGAAACATGTCAACCTTGGTTTTGAGAATCTCTCCCGGAGTTTGAGAGATTTGGACGTGAAAGGGTACCAATCTTGTCGGGGATTGGGAACCCTTCGCGAGAATGACCAAAGTTTCAGTGGGATTTCCAAAATGTTGAAAGGAACTCGGAACATGTCAACCTTGGTTTTGAGAATCTCTCCCGGAGTTTGAGGGATTTGGACGTGAAAGGGTACCAATCGTGTCGGGGATTGGGAACCCTTCGCGACAATGTCCAATGTTTCAGCGGGATTTCCAAAATGTTGAAAGGAACTCGAACCATGTCAACCTTGGTTTTGAGAATCTCTCCCGGAGTTTGAGAGATTTGGACGTGAAAGGGTACCAGTCTTGTCGGGGATTGGGAACCCTTCGCGAGAATGTCCAAAGTTTCAGCGGGATTTCCAAAATGTTGAAAGGAACTCGAACCATGTCAACCTTGGTTTTGAGAATCTCTCCCGGAGTTTGAGAGATTTGGACGTGAAAGGGTACCAATCTTGTCGGGGATCGGGAACCCTTCGCGAGAATGTCCAAAGTTTCAGCGGGATTTCCAAAATGTTGAAAGGAACTCGAAACATGTCAACCTTGGTTTTGAGAATCTCTCCCGGAGTTTGAGAGATTTGGACGTGAAAGGGTACCAATCTTGTCGGGGATTGGGAACCCCTCGCGAGAATGTCCAAAGTTTCAGCGGGATTTCCAAAATGTTGAAAGGAACTCGAACCATGTCAACCTTGGTTTTGAGAATCTCTCCCGGAGTTTGAGAGATTTGGACGTGAAAGGGTACCAATCTTGTCGGGGATTGGGAACCCTTCGCGAGAATGTCCAAAGTTTCAGTGGGATTTCCAAAGTGTTGAAAGGAACTCGAAACATGTCAGCCTTGGTTTTGAGAATCTCTCCCGGAGTTTGAGAGATGTGGACGTGAAAGGGTACCAATCTTGTCAAGGATTGGGAACCCTTCGCGTCAATGTCCAAAGTTTCAGCGGGATTTTTAAAATGTTGAAAGGAACTCGAAACATGTCAACCTTGGTTTTCAGAATCTCTCCCGGAGTTTGAGAGATTTGGACGTGAAAGGGTACCAATCTTGTCGGGGATTGGGAACCCTTCGCGAGAATGTCCAAAGTTTCAGTGGGATTTCCAAAGTGTTGAAAGGAACTCGGAACATGTCAACCTTGGTTTTGAGAATCTCTCCCGGAGTTTGAGAGATTTGGACTTGAAAGGGCACCAGTCTTGTCAAGGATTGGGAACCCTTCGCGTCAATGTCCAAAGTTTCAGCGGGATTTTTAAAATGTTGAAAGGAACTCGAAACATGTCAACCTTGGTTTTGAGAATCTCTCCCGGAGTTTGAGAGATTTGGACGTGAAAGGGTACCAATCTTGTCGGGGATTGGGAACCCTTCGCGAGAATGTCCAAAGTTTCAGCGGGATTTCCAAAATGTTGAAATGAACTCAAAACGTTTCAACCATGGTTTTGAGAATCTCTCCTGGAGTTTGAGAGATTTGGACGTGAAAGGGTACCAATCTTGTCGGGGATTGGGAACCCTTCGCGAGAATGTCCAAAGTTTCAGCGGGATTTCCAAAATGTTGAAAGGAACTCGAAACATGTCAACCTTGGTTTTGAGAATCTCTCCCGGAGTTTGAGAGATTTGGACGTGAAAGGGTACCAGTCTTGTCGGGGATTGGGAACCCTTCGCGAGAATGTCCAAAGTTTCAGCGGGATTTCCAAAATGTTGAAAGGAACTCGAAACGTTTCAACCATGGTTTTGAGAATCTCTCCCGGAGTTTGAGAGATTTGGACGTGAAAGGGTACCAATCTTGTCGGGGATTGGGAACCCTTCGCGAGAATGTCCAAAGTTTCAGCGGGATTTCCAAAATGTTGAAAGGAACTCAAAACATGTCAACCTTGGTTTTGAGAATCTCTCCCGGAGTCTGAGAGATTTGGACGTGAAAGGGTACCAATCCTGTAGGGGATTGGGAACCCTTCGCGAGAATGTCCAAAGTTTCAGCGGGATTTCCAAAATGTTGAAAGGAACTCGAAACGTTTCAACCATGGTTTTGAGAATCTCTCCCGGAGTTTGAGAGACTTGAACGTGAAAGGGTACCAATCTTGTTGGGGATTGGGAACCCTTCGCGAGAATGTCCAAAGTTTCAGCGGGATTTCCAAAATGTCGAAAGGAACTCGAAACATGTCAACCTTGGTTTTGAGAATCTCTCCCGGAGTTTGAGAGATTTGGACGTGAAAGGGTACCAGTCTTGTCGGGGATTGGGAACCCTTCGCGAGAATGTCCAAAGTTTCAGCGAGATTTCCAAAATGTTGAAAGGAACTCGAAACATGTCAACCTTGGTTTTGAGAATCTCTCCCGGAGTTTGAGAGATTTGGACGTGAAAGGGTACCAATCTTGTCGGGGATCGGGAACCCTTCGCGAGAATGTCCAAAGTTTCAGCGGGGTTTCCAAAATGTTGAAACGAACTCGAAACGTTTCAACCATGGTTTTGAGAATCTCTCCCGGAGTTTGAGAGATTTGGACGTGAAAGGGTACCAATCTTGTCGGGGATTGGGAACCCTTCGCGAGAATGTCCAAAGTTTCAGCGGGATTTCCAAAATGTTGAAAGGAACTCGAACCATGTCAACCTTGGTTTTGAGAATCTCTCCGGGAGTCTGAGAGATTTGGACGTGAAAGGGTACCAATCTTGTCGGGGATTGGGAACCCTTCGCGAGAATTTCCAAAGTTTCAGCGGGATTTCCAAAATGTTGAAAGGAACTCGAACCATGTCAACCTTGGTTTTGAGAATCTCTCCCGGAGTTTGAGAGATTTGGACGTGAAAGGGTACCAATCTTGTCGGGGATTGGGAACCCTTCGCGAGAATGTCCAAAGTTTCAGCGGGATTTCCAAAATGTTGAAAGGAACTCGAACCATGTCAACCTTGGTTTTGAGAATCTCTCCCGGAGTTTGAGAGATTTGGACGTGAAAGGGTGCCAATCTTGTCGGGGATTGGGAACCCTTCGCGAGAATGTCCAAAGTTTCAGCGGGATTTCCAAAATGTTGAAAGGAACTCGGAACATGTCAACCATGGTTTTGAGAATCTCTCCCGGAGTTTGAGAGATTTGGACGTGAAAGTGTACCAATCTTGTCGGGGATTGGGAACCCTTCGCGACAATGTCCAAAGTTTCAGTGGGATTTCCAAAATGTTGAAAGGAACTCGAAACATGTCAACCATGGTTTTGAGAATCTCTCCCGGAGTTTGAGAGATTTGGACGTGAAAGGGTACCGATCTTGTCGGGGATTGGGAACCCTTCACGAGAATGTCCAAAGTTTCAGGGGGATTTCTAAAATGTTGAGAGGAACTCGAAACATGTCAACCGTGGTTTTGAGAATCTCTCCCGGAGTTTGAGAGATTTGGACGTGAAAGGGTACCAATCTTGTCGGGGATTGGGAACCCTTCGCGAGAATGTCCAAAGTTTCAGCGGGATTTCCAAAATGTTGAAAGGAACTCGAACCATGTCAACCTTGGTTTTGAGAATCTCTCCCGGAGTTTGAGAGATTTGGACGTGAAAGGGTACCAATCTTGTCGGGGATTGGGAACCCTTCGCGAGAATGACCAAAGTTTCAGTGGGATTTCCAAAATGTTGAAAGGAACTCGGAACATGTCAACCTTGGTTTTGAGAATCTCTCCCGGAGTTTGAGGGATTTGGACGTGAAAGGGTACCAATCTTGTCGGGGATTGGGAACCCTTCGCGAGAATGTCCAAAGTTTCAGCGGGATTTTTAAAATGTTGAAAGGAACTCGAACCATGTCAACCTTGGTTTTGAGAATCTCTCCCGGAGTTTGAGAGATTTGGACGTGAAAGGGTACCAATCTTGTCGGGGATCGGGAACCCTTCGCGAGAATGTCCAAAGTTTCAGCGGGATTTCCAAAATGTTGAAAGGAACTCGAAACATGTCAACCTTGGTTTTCAGAATCTCTCCCGGAGTTTGAGAGATTTGGACGTGAAAGGGTACCAATCTTGTCGGGGATTGGGAACCCTTCGCGAGAATGTCCAAAGTTTCAGCGGGATTTCCAAAATGTTGAAAGGAACTCGAAACATGTCAACCTTGGTTTTGAGAATCTCTCCCGGAGTTTGAGAGATTTGGACGTGAAAGGGTACCAATCTTGTCGGGGATTGGGAACCCTTCGCGAGAATGTCCAAAGTTTCAGCGGGATTTCCAAAATGTTGAAAGGAACTCGAAACATGTCAACCTTTGTTTTGAGAATCTCTCCCGGAGTTTGAGAGATTTGGACGTGAAAGGGTACCAATCTTGTCGGGGATTGGGAACCCTTCGCGAGAATGTCCAAAGTTTCAGCGGGATTTCCAAAATGTTGAAAGGAACTCGAACCATGTCAACCTTGGTTTTGAGAATCTCTCCCGGAGTTTGAGAGATTTGGACGTGAAAGGGTACCAATCTTGTCGGGGATTGGGAACCCTTCGCGAGAATGTCCAAAGTTTCAGCGGGATTTCCAAAATGTTGAAAGGAACTCGAACCATGTCAACCTTGGTTTTGAGAATCTCTCCCGGAGTTTGAGAGATTTGGACGTGAAAGGGTACCAATCTTGTCGGGGATTGGGAACCCTTCGCGAGAATGACCAAAGTTTCAGTGGGATTTCCAAAATGTTGAAAGGAACTCGGAACATGTCAACCTTGGTTTTGAGAATCTCTGCCGGAGTTTGAGGGATTTGGACGTGAAAGGGTACCAATCTTGTCGGGGATTGGGAACCCTTCGCGACAATGTCCAAAGTTTCAGCGGGATTTTTAAAATGTTGAAAGGAACTCGAACCATGTCAACCTTGGTTTTGAGAATCTCTCCCGGAGTTTGAGAGATTTGGACGTGAAAGGGTACCAATCTTGTCGGGGATCGGGAACCCTTCGCGAGAATGTCCAAAGTTTCAGCTGGATTTCCAAAATGTTGAAAGGAACTCGAAACATGTCAACCTTGGTTTTGAGAATCTCTCCCGGAGTTTGAGAGATTTGGACGTGAAAGGGTACCAATCTTGTCGGGGATTGGGAACCCTTCGCGAGAATGTCCAAAGTTTCAGCGGGATTTCCAAAATGTTGAAAGGAACTCGAAACATGTCAACCTTTGTTTTGAGAATCTCTCCCGGAGTTTGAGAGATTTGGACGTGAAAGGGTACCAATCTTGTCGGGGATTGGGAACCCTTCGCGAGAATGTCCAAAGTTTCAGCGGGATTTCCAAAATGTTGAAAGGAACTCGAACCATGTCAACCTTGGTTTTGAGAATCTCTCCCGGAGTTTGAGAGATTTGGACGTGAAAGGGTACCAATTTGTCAAGGATTGGGAACCCTTCGCGTCAATGTCCAAAGTTTCAGCGGGATTTTTAAAATGTTGAAAGGAACTCGAAACATGTCAACCTTGGTTTTGAGAATCTCTCCCGGAGTTTGAGAGATTTGGACGTGAAAGGGTACCAATCTTGTCGGGGATTGGGAACCCTTCGCGACAATGTCCAAAGTTTCAGCGGGATTTCCAAAATGTTGAAAGGAACTCGAACCATGTCAACCTTGGTTTTGAGAATCTCTCCCGGAGTTTGAGAGATTTGGACGTGAAAGGGTACCAATCTTGTCGGGGATTGGGAACCCTTCGCGAGAATGTCCAAAGTTTCAGCGGGATTTCCAAAATGTTGAAAGGAACTCGAACCATGTCAACCTTGGTTTTGAGAATCTCTCCCGGAGTTTGAGAGATTTGGACGTGAAAGGGTACCAATCTTGTCGGGGATTGGGAGCCCTTCGCGAGAATGTCCAAAGTTTCAGCGGGATTTCCAAAATGTTGAAAGGAACTCGAACCATGTCAACCTTGGTTTTGAGAATCTCTCCCGGAGTTTGAGAGATTTGGACGTGAAAGGGTACCAGTCTTGTCGGGGATTGGGAACCCTTCGCCAGAATGTCCAAAGTTTCAGCGGGATTTCCAAAATGTTGAAAGAAACTCAAAACATGTCAACCTTGGTTTTGAGAATCTCTCCCAGAGTTTGAGAGATTTGGACATGAAAGGGTACCAATATTGTCGGGGATTGGGAACTCTTCGCGAGAATGTCCAAAGTTTCAGCGGGATTTCCAAAATGTTGAAAGGAACTCGAAACGTTTCAACCATGGTTTTGAGAATCTCTCCCGGAGTTTGAGAGATTTGGACGTGAAAGGGTACCAATCTTGTCGGGGATTGGGAACCCTTTGCGAGAATGTCCAAAGTTTCAGCGGGATTTCCAAAATGTTGAAAGGAACTCGAACCATGTCAACCTTGGTTTTGAGAATCTCTCCCGGAGTTTGAGAGATTTGGACGTGAAAGGGTACCAATCTTGTCGGGGATTGGGAACCCTTCGCGAGAATGTCCAAAGTTTCAGCGGGATTTCCAAAATGTTGAAAGGAACTCGAAACATGTCAACCTTGGTTTTGAGAATCTCTCCCGGAGTTTGAGAGATTTGGACGTGAAAGGGTACCAGTCTTGTCGGGGATTGGGAACCCTTCGCAAGAATGTCCAAAGTTTCAGCGGGATTTCCAAAATGTTGAAAGGAACTCGAACCATGTCAACCTTGGTTTTGAGAATCTCTCCCGGAGTTTTAGAGATTTGGACGTGAAAGGGTACCAATATTGTCGGGGATTGGGAACCCTTCGCGAGAATGTCCAAAGTTTCAGCGGGATTTCCAAAATGTTGAAAGGAACTCGAAACATGTCAACCTTGGTTTTGAGAATCTCTCCCGGAGTTTGAGAGATTTGGACGTGAAAGGGTACCAATCTTGTCGGGGATTGGGAACCCTTCGCGAGAATGTCCAAAGTTTCAGCGGGATTTCCAAAATGTTGAAAGGAACTCGAACCATGTCAACCTTGGTTTTGAGAATCTCTCCCGGAGTTTGAGAGATTTGGACGTGAAAGGGTACCAATCTTGTCGGGTATTGGGAACCCTTCGCGACAATGTCCAAAGTTTCAGCGGGATTTCCAAAATGTTGAAAGGAACTCGAACCATGTCAACCTTGGTTTTGAGAATCTCTCCCGGAGTTTGAGAGATTTGGACGTGAAAGGGTACCAATATTGTCGGGGATTGGGAACCCTTCGCGAGAATGTCCAAAGTTTCAGCGGGATTTCCAAAATGTTGAAAGGAACTCGAACCATGTCAACCTTGGTTTTGAGAATCTCTCCCGGAGTTTGAGAGATTTGGACGTGAAAGGGTACCAATCTTGTCGGGGATTGGGAACCCTTCGCGAGAATGACCAAAGTTTCAGTGGGATTTCCAAAATGTTGAAAGGAACTCGGAACATGTCAACCTTGGTTTTGAGAATCTCTGCCGGAGTTTGAGGGATTTGGACGTGAAAGGGTACCAATCTTGTCGGGGATTGGGAACCCTTCGCGACAATGTCCAAAGTTTCAGCGGGATTTTTAAAATGTTGAAAGGAACTCGAACCATGTCAACCTTGGTTTTGAGAATCTCTCCCGGAGTTTGAGAGATTTGGACGTGAAAGGGTACCAATCTTGTCGGGGATCGGGAACCCTTCGCGAGAATGTCCAAAGTTTCAGCGGGATTTCCAAAATGTTGAAAGGAACTCGAAACATGTCAACCTTGGTTTTGAGAATCTCTCCCGGAGTTTGAGAGATTTGGACGTGAAAGGGTACCAATCTTGTCGGGGATTGGGAACCCTTCGCGAGAATGTCCAAAGTTTCAGCGGGATTTCCAAAATGTTGAAAGGAACTCGAACCATGTCAACCTTGGTTTTGAGAATCTCTCCCGGAGTTTGAGAGATTTGGACGTGAAAGGGTATCAATCTTGTCGGGGATTGGGAACCCTTCGTGAGAATGTCCAAAGTTTCAGTGGGATTACCAAAGTGTTGAAAGGAACTCGGAACATGTCAGCCTTGGTTTTGAGAATCTCTCCCGGAGTTTGAGAGATTTGGACGTGAAAGGGTACCAATCTTGTCAAGGATTGGGAACCCTTCGCGTCAATGTCCAAAGTTTCAGCGGGATTTTTAAAATGTTGAAAGGAACTCGAAACATGTCAACCTTGGTTTTGAGAATCTCTCCTGGAGTTTGAGAGATTTGGACGTGAAAGGGTACCAATCTTGTCGGGGATTGGGAACCCTTCGCGAGAATGTCCAAAGTTTCAGCGGGATTTCCAAAATGTTGAAAGGAACTCGAACCATGTCAACCTTGGTTTTGAGAATCTCTCCCGGAGTTTGAGAGATTTGGACGTGAAAGGGTACCAGTCTTGTCGGGGATTGGGAACCCTTCGCCAGAATGTCCAAAGTTTCAGCGGGATTTCCAAAATGTTGAAAGGAACTCGAACCATGTCAACCTTGGTTTTGAGAATCTCTCCCAGAGTTTGATAGATTTGGACATGAAAGGGTACCAATATTGTCGGGGATTGGGAACCCTTCGCCAGAATGTCCAAAGTTTCAGCGGGATTTCCAAAATGTTGAAAGGAACTCGAAACGTTTCAACCATGGTTTTGAGAATCTCTCCCGGAGTTTGAGAGATTTGGACGTGAAAGGGTACCAATCTTGTCGGGGATTGGGAACCCTTCGCGAGAATGTCCAAAGTTTCAGCGGGATTTCCAAAATGTTGAAAGGAACTCGAACCATGTCAACCTTGGTTTTGAGAATCTCTCCCGGAGTTTGAGAGATTTGGACGTGAAAGGGTACCAATCTTGTCGGGGATTGGGAACCCTTCGCGAGAATGTCCAAAGTTTCAGCGGGATTTCCAAAATGTTGAAAGGAACTCGAACCATGTCAACCTTGGTTTTGAGAATCTCTCCCGGAGTTTGAGAGATTTGGACGTGAAAGGGTACCAATCTTGTCGGGGATTGGGAACCCTTCGCCAGAATGTCCAAAGTTTCAGCGGGATTTCCAAAATGTTGAAAGGAACTCGAACCATGTCAACCTTGGTTTTGAGAATCTCTCCCGGAGTTTGAGAGATTTGGACGTGAAAGGGTACCAGTCTTGTCGGGGATTGGGAACCCTTCGCGAGAATGTCCAAAGTTTCAGCGGGATTTCCAAAATGTTGAAAGGAACTCGAAACGTTTCAACCATGGTTTTGAGAATCTCTCCCGGAGTTTGAGAGATTTGGACGTGAAAGTGTACCAGTCTTGTCGGGGATTGGGAACCCTTCGCGAGAATGTCCAAAGTTTCAGCGGGATTTCCAAAATGTTGAAAGGAACTCGAACCATGTCAACCTTGGTTTTGAGAATCTCTCCCGGAGTTTTACAGATTTGGACGTGAAAGGGTACCAATATTGTCGGGGATTGGGAACCCTTTGCGAGAATGTCCAAAGTTTCAGCGGGATTTCCAAAATGTTGAAAGGAACTCGAAACATGTCAACCTTGGTTTTGAGAATCTCTCCCGGAGTTTGAGAGATTTGGACGTGAAAGGGTACCAGTCTTGTCGGGGATTGGGAACCCTTCGCGAGAATGTCCAAAGTTTCAGCGGGATTTTTAAAATGTTGAAAGGAACTCGGAACATGTCAGCCTTGGTTTTGAGAATCTCTGCCGGAGTTTGAGAGATTTGGACGTGAAAGGGCACCAATCTTGTCAAGGATTGGGAACCCTTCGCGAGAATGTCCAAAGTTTCAGCGGGATTTCCAAAATGTTGAAAGGAACTTGAACCATGTCAACCTTGGTTTTGAGAATCTCTCCCGGAGTTTTAGAGATTTGGACGTGAAAGGGTACCAATCTTGTCGGGGATTGGGAACCCTTCGCGAGAATGTCCAAAGTTTCAGCGGGATTTCCAAAATATTGAAAGGAACTCGAACCATGTCAACCTTGGTTTTGAGAATCTCTCCCGGAGTCTGAGAGATTTGGACGTGAAAGGGTACCAATCTTGTCGGGGATTGGGAACCCTTCGTGAGAATGTCCAAAGTTTCAGCGGGATTTCCAAAATGTTGAAAGGAACTCGAACCATGTCAACCTTGGTTTTGAGAATCTCTCCAGGAGTTTGAGAGATTTGGACGTGAAAGGGTACCAATCTTGTCGGGGATTGGGAACCCTTCGCGAGAATGTCCAAAGTATCAGCGGGATTTCCAAAATGTTGAAAGGAACTCGGAACATGTCAGCCTTGGTTTTGAGAATCTCTCCCGGAGTTTGAGAGATTTGGACGTGAAAGGGTACCAATCTTGTCAAGGATTGGGAACCCTTCGCGTCAATGTCCAAAGTTTCAGCGGGATTTTTAAAATGTTGAAAGGAAGTCGAAACATGTCAACCTTGGTTTTGAGAATCTCTCCCGGAGTTTGAGAGATTTGGACATGAAAGGGTACCAATCTTGTCGGGTATTGGGAACCCTTCGCGACAATGTCCAAAGTTTCAGCGGGATTTCCAAAATGTTGAAAGGAACTCGAAACATGTCAACCTTGGTTTTGAGAATCTCTCCCGGAGTTTGAGAGATTTGGACGTGAAAGGGTACCAATATTGTCGGGGATTGGGAACCCTTCGCGAGAATGTCCAAAGTTTCAGCGGGATTTCCAAAATGTTGAAAGGAACTCGAACCATGTCAACCTTGGTTTTGAGAATCTCTCCCGGAGTTTGAGAGATTTGGACGTGAAAGGGTACCAATCTTGTCGGGGATTGGGAACCCTTCGCGAGAATGACCAAAGTTTCAGTGGGATTTCCAAAATGTTGAAAGGAACTCGGAACATGTCAACCTTGGTTTTGAGAATCTCTGCCGGAGTTTGAGGGATTTGGACGTGAAAGGGTACCAATCTTGTCGGGGATTGGGAACCCTTCGCGACAATGTCCAAAGTTTCAGCGGGATTTTTAAAATGTTGAAAGGAACTCGAACCATGTCAACCTTGGTTTTGAGAATCTCTCCCGGAGTTTGAGAGATTTGGACGTGAAAGGGTACCAATCTTGTCGGGGATCGGGAACCCTTCGCGAGAATGTCCAAAGTTTCAGCGGGATTTCCAAAATGTTGAAAGGAACTCGAAACATGTCAACCTTGGTTTTCAGAATCTCTCCCGGAGTTTGAGAGATTTGGACGTGAAAGGGTACCAATCTTGTCGGGGATTGGGAACCCTTCGCGAGAATGTCCAAAGTTTCAGCGGGATTTCCAAAATGTTGAAAGGAACTCGAAACATGTCAACCTTTGTTTTGAGAATCTCTCCCGGAGTTTGAGAGATTTGGACGTGAAAGGGTACCAATCTTGTCGGGGATTGGGAACCCTTCGCGAGAATGTCCAAAGTTTCAGCGGGATTTCCAAAATGTTGAAAGGAACTCGAACCATGTCAACCTTGGTTTTGAGAATCTCTCCCGGAGTTTGAGAGATTTGGACGTGAAAGGGTACCAATCTTGTCGGGGATTGGGAACCCTTCGCGAGAATGTCCAAAGTTTCAGCGGGATTTCCAAAATGTTGAAAGGAACTCGAACCATGTCAACCTTGGTTTTGAGAATCTCTCCCGGAGTTTGAGAGATTTGGACGTGAAAGGGTATCAATCTTGTCGGGGATTGGGAACCCTTCGTGAGAATGTCCAAAGTTTCAGTGGGATTACCAAAGTGTTGAAAGGAACTCGGAACATGTCAGCCTTGGTTTTGAGAATCTCTCCCGGAGTTTGAGAGATTTGGACGTGAAAGGGTACCAATCTTGTCAAGGATTGGGAACCCTTCGCGTCAATGTCCAAAGTTTCAGCGGGATTTTTAAAATGTTGAAAGGAACTCGAAACATGTCAACCTTGGTTTTGAGAATCTCTCCTGGAGTTTGAGAGATTTGGACGTGAAAGGGTACCAATCTTGTCGGGGATTGGGAACCCTTCGCGAGAATGTCCAAAGTTTCAGCGGGATTTCCAAAATGTTGAAAGGAACTCGAACCATGTCAACCTTGGTTTTGAGAATCTCTCCCGGAGTTTGAGAGATTTGGACGTGAAAGGGTACCAATCTTGTCGGGGATTGGGAACCCTTCGCCAGAATGTCCAAAGTTTCAGCGGGATTTCCAAAATGTTGAAAGGAACTCGAACCATGTCAACCTTGGTTTTGAGAATCTCTCCCAGAGTTTGAGAGATTTGGACATGAAAGGGTACCAATATTGTCGGGGATTGGGAACCCTTCGCCAGAATGTCCAAAGTTTCAGCGGGATTTCCAAAATGTTGAAAGGAACTCGAAACGTTTCAACCATGGTTTTGAGAATCTCTCCCGGAGTTTGAGAGATTTGGACGTGAAAGGGTACCAATCTTGTCGGGGATTGGGAACCCTTCGCGAGAATGTCCAAAGTTTCAGCGGGATTTCCAAAATGTTGAAAGGAACTCGAACCATGTCAACCTTGGTTTTGAGAATCTCTCCCGGAGTTTGAGAGATTTGGACGTGAAAGGGTACCAATCTTGTCGGGGATTGGGAACCCTTCGCGAGAATGTCCAAAGTTTCAGCGGGATTTCCAAAATGTTGAAAGGAACTCGAACCATGTCAACCTTGGTTTTGAGAATCTCTCCCGGAGTTTGAGAGATTTGGACGTGAAAGGGTACCAATCTTGTCGGGGATTGGGAACCCTTCGCCAGAATGTCCAAAGTTTCAGCGGGATTTCCAAAATGTTGAAAGGAACAAGAAACATGTCAACCTTGGTTTTGAGAATCTCTCCCGGAGTTTGAGAGATTTGGACGTGAAAGGGTACCAGTCTTGTTGGGGATTGGGAACCCTTCGCGAGAATGTCCAAAGTTTCAGCGGGATTTCCAAAATGTTGAAAGGAACTCGAAACGTTTCAACCATGGTTTTGAGAATCTCTCCCGGAGTTTGAGAGATTTGGACGTGAAAGTGTACCAGTCTTGTCGGGGATTGGGAACCCTTCGCGAGAATGTCCAAAGTTTCAGCGGGATTTCCAAAATGTTGAAAGGAACTCGGAACATGTCAACCTTGGTTTTGAGAATCTCTCCCGGAGTTTTAGAGATTTGGACGTGAAAGGGTACCAATATTGTCGGGGATTGGGAAACCTTTGCGAGAATGTCCAAAGTTTCAGCGGGATTTCCAAAATGTTGAAAGGAACTCGAAACATGTCAACCTTGGTTTTGAGAATCTCTCCCGGAGTTTGAGAGATTTGGACGTGAAAGGGTACCAGTCTTGTCGGGGATTGGGAACCCTTCGCAAGAATGTCCAAAGTTTCAGCGGGATTTCCAAAATGTTGAAAGGAACTCGAACCATGTCAACCTTGGTTTTGAGAATCTCTCCCGGAGTTTTAGAGATTTGGACGTGAAAGGGCACCAATCTTGTCAAGGATTGGGAACCCTTCGCGAGAATGTCCAAAGTTTCAGCGGGATTTCCAAAATGTTGAAAGGAACTCGAAACATGTCAACCTTGGTTTTCAGAATCTCTCCCGGAGTTTGAGAGATTTGGACGTGAAAGGGTACCAATCTTGTCGGGGATTGGGAACCCTTCGCCAGAATGTCCAAAGTTTCAGCGGGATTTCCAAAATGTTGAAAGGAACTCGAAACATGTCAACCTTTGTTTTGAGAATCTCTCCCGGAGTTTGAGAGATTTGGACGTGAAAGGGTACCAATCTTGTCGGGGATTTGGAACCCTTCGCGAGAATGTCCAAAGTTTCAGCGGGATTTCCAAAATATTGAAAGGAACTCGAACCATGTCAACCTTGGTTTTGAGAATCTCTCCCGGAGTTTGAGAGATTTGGACGTGAAAGGGTACCAATATTGTCGGGGATTGGGAACCCTTCGCGAGAATGTCCAAAGTTTCAGCGGGATTTCCAAAATGTTGAAAGGAACTCGAACCATGTCAACCTTGGTTTTGAGAATCTCTCCCGGAGTTTTAGAGATTTGGACGTGAAAGGGTACCAATCTTGTCGGGGATTGGGAACCCTTCGCGAGAATGTCCAAAGTTTCAGCGGGATTTCCAAAATATTGAAAGGAACTCGAACCATGTCAACCTTGGTTTTGAGAATCTCTCCCGGAGTTTGAGAGATTTGGACGTGAAAGGGTACCAATCTTGTCGGGGATTGGGAACCCTTCGCGAGAATGACCAAAGTTTCAGTGGGATTTCCAAAATGTTGAAAGGAACTCGGAACATGTCAACCTTGGTTTTGAGAATCTCTGCCGGAGTTTGAGGGATTTGGACGTGAAAGGGTACCAATCTTGTCGGGGATTGGGAACCCTTCGCGAGAATGTCCAAAGTTTCAGCGGGATTTTTAAAATGTTGAAAGGAACTCGAACCATGTCAACCTTGGTTTTGAGAATCTCTCCCGGAGTTTGAGAGATTTGGACGTGAAAGGGTACCAATCTTGTCGGGGATCGGGAACCCTTCGCGAGAATGTCCAAAGTTTCAGCGGGATTTCCAAAATGTTGAAAGGAACTCGAAACATGTCAACCTTGGTTTTCAGAATCTCTCCCGGAGTTTGAGAGATTTGGACGTGAAAGGGTACCAATCTTGTCGGGGATTGGGAACCCTTCGCGAGAATGTCCAAAGTTTCAGCGGGATTTCCAAAATGTTGAAAGGAACTCGAAACATGTCAACCTTGGTTTTGAGAATCTCTCCCGGAGTTTGAGAGATTTGGACGTGAAAGGGTACCAATCTTGTCGGGGATTGGGAACCCTTCGCGAGAATGTCCAAAGTTTCAGGGGGATTTCCAAAATGTTGAAAGGAACTCGAAACATGTCAACCTTGGTTTTGAGAATCTCTCCCGGAGTTTGAGAGATTTGGACGTGAAAGGGTACCAATCTTGTCGGGGATTGGGAACCCTTCGCGAGAATGTCCAAAGTTTCAGCGGGATTTCCAAAATGTTGAAAGGAACTCGAAACATGTCAACCTTGGTTTTGAGAATCTCTCCCGGAGTTTGAGAGATTTGGACGTGAAAGGGTACCAGTCTTGTTGGGGATTGGGAACCCTTCGCGAGAATGTCCAAAGTTTCAGCGGGATTTCCAAAATGTTGAAAGGAACTCGAAACGTTTCAACCATGGTTTTGAGAATCTCTCCCGGAGTTTGAGAGATTTGGACGTGAAAGTGTACCAGTCTTGTCGGGGATTGGGAACCCTTCGCGAGAATGTCCAAAGTTTCAGCGGGATTTCCAAAATGTTGAAAGGAACTCGGAACATGTCAACCTTGGTTTTGAGAATCTCTCCCGGAGTTTTAGAGATTTGGACGTGAAAGGGTACCAATATTGTCGGGGATTGGGAAACCTTTGCGAGAATGTCCAAAGTTTCAGCGGGATTTCCAAAATGTTGAAAGGAACTCGAAACATGTCAACCTTGGTTTTGAGAATCTCTCCCGGAGTTTGAGAGATTTGGACGTGAAAGGGTACCAGTCTTGTCGGGGATTGGGAACCCTTCGCAAGAATGTCCAAAGTTTCAGCGGGATTTCCAAAATGTTGAAAGGAACTCGAACCATGTCAACCTTGGTTTTGAGAATCTCTCCCGGAGTTTTAGAGATTTGGACGTGAAAGGGCACCAATCTTGTCAAGGATTGGGAACCCTTCGCGAGAATGTCCAAAGTTTCAGCGGGATTTCCAAAATGTTGAAAGGAACTCGAAACATGTCAACCTTGGTTTTCAGAATCTCTCCCGGAGTTTGAGAGATTTGGACGTGAAAGGGTACCAATCTTGTCGGGGATTGGGAACCCTTCGCCAGAATGTCCAAAGTTTCAGCGGGATTTCCAAAATGTTGAAAGGAACTCGAAACATGTCAACCTTTGTTTTGAGAATCTCTCCCGGAGTTTGAGAGATTTGGACGTGAAAGGGTACCAATCTTGTCGGGGATTTGGAACCCTTCGCGAGAATGTCCAAAGTTTCAGCGGGATTTCCAAAATATTGAAAGGAACTCGAACCATGTCAACCTTGGTTTTGAGAATCTCTCCCGGAGTTTGAGAGATTTGGACGTGAAAGGGTACCAATATTGTCGGGGATTGGGAACCCTTCGCGAGAATGTCCAAAGTTTCAGCGGGATTTCCAAAATGTTGAAAGGAACTCGAACCATGTCAACCTTGGTTTTGAGAATCTCTCCCGGAGTTTTAGAGATTTGGACGTGAAAGGGTACCAATCTTGTCGGGGATTGGGAACCCTTCGCGAGAATGTCCAAAGTTTCAGCGGGATTTCCAAAATATTGAAAGGAACTCGAACCATGTCAACCTTGGTTTTGAGAATCTCTCCCGGAGTTTGAGAGATTTGGACGTGAAAGGGTACCAATCTTGTCGGGGATTGGGAACCCTTCGCGAGAATGACCAAAGTTTCAGTGGGATTTCCAAAATGTTGAAAGGAACTCGGAACATGTCAACCTTGGTTTTGAGAATCTCTGCCGGAGTTTGAGGGATTTGGACGTGAAAGGGTACCAATCTTGTCGGGGATTGGGAACCCTTCGCGAGAATGTCCAAAGTTTCAGCGGGATTTTTAAAATGTTGAAAGGAACTCGAACCATGTCAACCTTGGTTTTGAGAATCTCTCCCGGAGTTTGAGAGATTTGGACGTGAAAGGGTACCAATCTTGTCGGGGATCGGGAACCCTTCGCGAGAATGTCCAAAGTTTCAGCGGGATTTCCAAAATGTTGAAAGGAACTCGAAACATGTCAACCTTGGTTTTCAGAATCTCTCCCGGAGTTTGAGAGATTTGGACGTGAAAGGGTACCAATCTTGTCGGGGATTGGGAACCCTTCGCGAGAATGTCCAAAGTTTCAGCGGGATTTCCAAAATGTTGAAAGGAACTCGAAACATGTCAACCTTGGTTTTGAGAATCTCTCCCGGAGTTTGAGAGATTTGGACGTGAAAGGGTACCAATCTTGTCGGGGATTGGGAACCCTTCGCGAGAATGTCCAAAGTTTCAGGGGGATTTCCAAAATGTTGAAAGGAACTCGAAACATGTCAACCTTGGTTTTGAGAATCTCTCCCGGAGTTTGAGAGATTTGGACGTGAAAGGGTACCAATCTTGTCGGGGATTGGGAACCCTTCGCGAGAATGTCCAAAGTTTCAGCGGGATTTCCAAAATGTTGAAAGGAACTCGAAACATGTCAACCTTGGTTTTGAGAATCTCTCCCGGAGTTTGAGAGATTTGGACGTGAAAGGGTACCAGTCTTGTCGGGGATTGGGAACCCTTCGCGCGAATGTCCATAGTTTCAGTGGGATTACCAAAGTGTTGAAAGGAACTCGGAACATGTCAGCCTTGGTTTTCAGAATCTCTCCCGGAGTTTGAGAGATTTGGACGTGAAAGGGTACCAATCTTGTCAAGGATTGGGAACCCTTCGCGTCAATGTCCAAAGTTTCAGCGGGATTTTTAAAATGTTGAAAGGAACTCGAAACATGGCAACCTTGGTTTTGAGAATCTCTCCCGGAGTTTGAGAGATTTGGACGTGAAAGGGTACCAATCTTGTCGCGGATTGGGAACCCTTCGCGAGAATGTCCAAAGTTTCAGCGGGATTTCCAAAATGTTGAAAGGAACTCGAAACATGTCAACCTTGGTTTTGAGAATCTCTCCCGGAGTTTGAGAGATTTGGACGTGAAAGGGTACCAATCGTGTCGGGGATCAGGAACCCTTCGCGAGAATGTCCAAAGTTTCAGTGGGATTTCCAAAATGTTGAAAGGAACTCGAAACATGTCAACCTTGGTTTTGAGAATCTCTCCCGGAGTTTGAGAGATTTGGACGTGAAAGGGTACCAGTCTTGTCGGGGATTGGGAACCCTTCGCCAGAATGTCCAAAGTTTCAGCGGGATTTCCAAAATGTTGAAAGGAACTCGAACCATGTCAACCTTGGTTTTGAGAATCTCTCCCGGAGTTTGAGAGATTTGGACGTGAAAGGGTACCAGTCTTGTCGGGGATTGGGAACCCTTCGCCAGAATGTCCAAAGTTTCAGCGGGATTTCCAAAATGTTGAAAGAAACTCAAAACATGTCAACCTTGGTTTTGAGAATCTCTCCCAGAGTTTGAGAGATTTGGACATGAAAGGGTACCAATATTGTCGGGGATTGGGAACCCTTCGCGAGAATGTCCAAAGTTTCAGCGGGATTTCCAAAATGTTGAAAGGAACTCGAAACGTTTCAACCATGGTTTTGAGAATCTCTCCCGGAGTTTGAGAGATTTGGACGTGAAAGGGTACCAATCTTGTCGGGGATTGGGAACCCTTCGCCAGAATGTCCAAAGTTTCAGCGGGATTTCCAAAATGTTGAAAGGAACTCGAACCATGTCAACCTTGGTTTTGAGAATCTCTCCCGGAGTTTGAGAGATTTGGACGTGAAAGGGTACCAATCTTGTCGGGGATTGGGAACCCTTCGCGAGAATGTCCAAAGTTTCAGCGGGATTTCCAAAATGTTGAAAGGAACTCGAAACGTTTCAACCATGGTTTTGAGAATCTCTCCCGGAGTTTGAGAGATTTGGACGTGAAAGGGTACCAGTCTTGTCGGGGATTGGGAACCCTTCGCGAGAATGTCCAAAGTTTCAGCGGGATTTCCAAAATGTTGAAAGGAACTCGAAACATGTCAACCTTGGTTTTGAGAATCTCTCCCGGAGTTTGAGAGATTTGGACGTGAAAGGGTACCAATCTTGTCGGGGATTGGGAACCCTTCGCGAGAATGTCCAAAGTTTCAGCGGGATTTTTAAAATGTTGAAAGGAACTCGGAATATGTCAGCCTTGGTTTTGAGAATCTCTCCCGGAGTTTGAGAGATTTGGACGTGAAAGGGCACCAATCTTGTCAAGGATTGGGAACCCTTCGCGAGAATGTCCAAAGTTTCAGCAGGATTTCCAAAATGTTGAAAGGAACTCGAAACATGTCAACCTTGGTTTTCAGAATCTCTCCCGGAATTTGAGAGATTTGGACTTGAAAGGGTACCAATCTTCTCGGGGATTGGGAACCCTTCGCCAGAATGTCCAAAGTTTCAGCGGGATTTCCAAAATGTTGAAAGGAACTCGAAACATGTCAACCTTTGTTTTGAGAATCTCTCCCGGAGTTTGAGAGATTTGGACGTGAAAGGGTACCAATCTTGTCGGGGATTGGGAACCCTTCGCGAGAATGTCCAAAGTTTCAGCGGGATTTCCAAAATATTGAAAGGAACTCGAACCATGTCAACCTTGGTTTTGAGAATCTCTCCCGGAGTTTGAGAGATTTGGACGTGAAAGGGTACCAATATTGTCGGGGATTGGGAACCCTTCGCGAGAATGTCCAAAGTTTCAGCGGGATTTTCAAACTGTTGAAAGGAACTCGAACCATGTCAACCTTGGTTTTGAGAATCTCTCCCGGAGTTTGAGAGATTTGGACGTGAAAGGGTACCAGTCTTGTCGGGGATTGGGAACCCTTCGCGAGAATGTCCAAAGTTTCAGCGGGATTTCCAAAATATTGAAAGGAACTCGAACCATGTCAACCTTGGTTTTGAGAATCTCTCCCGGAGTTTGAGAGATTTGGACGTGAAAGGGTACCAATCTTGTCGGGGATTGGGAACCCTTCGCCAGAATGTCCAAAGTTTCAGCGGGATTTCCAAAATGTTGAAAGGAACTCGAAACATGTCAACCTTGGTTTTGAGAATCTCTCCCGGAGTTTGAGAGATTTGGACGTGAAAGGGTACCAATCTTGTCGGGGATTGGGAACCCTTCGCGAGAATGTCCAAAGTTTCAGTGGGATTTCCAAGTGTTGAAAGGAACTCGGAACATGTCAGCCTTGGTTTTGAGAATCTCTCCCGGAGTTTGAGAGATTTGGACGTGAAAGGGTACCAATCTTTTCAAGGATTGGGAACCCTTCGCGTCAATGTCCAAAGTTTCAGCGGGATTTTTAAAATGTTGAAAGGAACTCGAAACATGTCAACCTTGGTTTTGAGAATCTCTCCCGGAGTCTGAGAGATTTGGACATGAAAGGGTACCAATCTTGTCGGGGATTGGGAACCCTTCGCGAGAATGTCCAAAGTTTCAGTGGGATTTCCAAAATGTTGAAAGGAACTCGGAACATGTCAACCTTGGTTTTCAGAATCTCTCCCGGAGTTTGAGGGATTTGGACGTGAAAGGGTACCAATCGTGTCGTGGATTGGGAACCCTTCGCGACAATGTCCAATGTTTCAGCGGGATTTCCAAAATGTTGAAAGGAACTCGGAACATGTCAACCTTGGTTTTGAGAATCTCTCCCGGAGTTTAAGAGATTTGGACGTGAAAGGGTACCAATCTTGTCGGGGATCGGGAACCCTTCGCGAGAATGTCCAAAGTTTCAGCGGGATTTCCAAAATGTTGAAAGGAACTCGAAACATGTCAACCTTGGTTTTGAGAATCTCTCCCGGAGTTTGAGAGATTTGGACGTGAAAGGGTACCAATCTTGTCGGGGATTGGGAACCCTTCGCCAGAATGTCCAAAGTTTCAGCGGGATTTCCAAAATGTTGAAAGGAACTCGAAACATGTCAACCTTGGTTTTGAGAATCTCTCCCGGAGTTTGAGAGATTTGGACGTGAAAGGGTACCAATCTTGTCGGGGATTGGGAACCCTTCGCGAGAATGTCCAAAGTTTCAGCGGGATTTCCAAAATGTTGAAAGGAACTCGAAACATGTCAACCTTGGTTTTGAGAATCTCTCCCGGAGTTTGAGAGATTTGGACGTGAAAGGGTACCAATCTTGTCTGGGATTGGGAACCCTTCGCGAGAATGTCCAAAGTTTCAGCGGGATTTTTAAAATGTTGAAAGGAACTCGGAACATGTCAGCCTTGGTTTTGAGAATCTCTGCCGGAGTTTGAGAGATTTGGACGTGAAAGGGCACCAATCTTGTCAAGGATTGGGAACCCTTCGCGAGAATGTCCAAAGTTTCAGCGGGATTTCCAAAATGTTGAAAGGAACTCGAAACATGTCAACCTTGGTTTTCAGAATCTCTCCCGGAGTTTGAGAGATTTGGACGTGAAAGGGTACCAATCTTGTCGGGGATTGGGAACCCTTCGCCAGAATGTCCAAAGTTTCAGCGGGATTTCCAAAATGTTGAAAGGAACTCGAAACATGTCAACCTTTGTTTTGAGAATCTCTCCCGGAGTTTGAGAGATTTGGACGTGAAAGGGTACCAATCTTGTCGGGGATTGGGAACCCTTCGCGAGAATGTCCAAAGTTTCAGCGGGATTTCCAAAATATTGAAAGGAACTCGAACCATGTCAACCTTGGTTTTGAGAATCTCTCCCGGAGTTTGAGAGATTTGGACGTGAAAGGGTACCAATATTGTCGGGGATTGGGAACCCTTCGCGAGAATGTCCAAAGTTTCAGCGGGATTTTCAAAATGTTGAAAGGAACTCGAACCATGTCAACCTTGGTTTTGAGAATCTCTCCCGGAGTTTGAGAGATTTGGACGTGAAAGGGTACCAATCTTGTCGGGGATCGGGAACCCTTCGCGAGAATGTCCAAAGTTTCAGCGGGATTTCCAAAATGTTGAAAGGAACTCGAAACATGTCAACCTTGGTTTTGAGAATCTCTCCCGGAGTTTGAGAGATTTGGACGTGAAAGGGTACCAATCTTGTCGGGGATTGGGAACCCTTCGCCAGAATGTCCAAAGTTTCAGCGGGATTTCCAAAATGTTGAAAGGAACTCGAAACATGTCAACCTTGGTTTTGAGAATCTCTCCCGGAGTTTGAGAGATTTGGACGTGAAAGGGTACCAATCTTGTCGGGGATTGGGAACCCTTCGCGAGAATGTCCAAAGTTTCAGCGGGATTTCCAAAATGTTGAAAGGAACTCGAAACATGTCAACCTTGGTTTTGAGAATCTCTCCCGGAGTTTGAGAGATTTGGACGTGAAAGGGTACCAATCTTGTCTGGGATTGGGAACCCTTCGCGAGAATGTCCAAAGTTTCAGCGGGATTTTTAAAATGTTGAAAGGAACTCGGAACATGTCAGCCTTGGTTTTGAGAATCTCTGCCGGAGTTTGAGAGATTTGGACGTGAAAGGGCACCAATCTTGTCAAGGATTGGGAACCCTTCGCGAGAATGTCCAAAGTTTCAGCGGGATTTCCAAAATGTTGAAAGGAACTCGAAACATGTCAACCTTGGTTTTCAGAATCTCTCCCGGAGTTTGAGAGATTTGGACGTGAAAGGGTACCAATCTTGTCGGGGATTGGGAACCCTTCGCGAGAATGTCCAAAGTTTCAGCGGGATTTCCAAAATGTTGAAAGGAACTCGAACCATGTCAACCTTTGTTTTGAGAATCTCTCCCGGAGTTTGAGAGATTTGGACGTGAAAGGGTACCAATCTTGTCGGGGATTGGGAACCCTTCGCGAGAATGTCCAAAGTTTCAGCGGGATTTCCAAAATATTGAAAGGAACTCGAACCATGTCAACCTTGGTTTTGAGAATCTCTCCCGGAGTTTGAGAGATTTGGACGTGAAAGGGTACCAATATTGTCGGGGATTGGGAACCCTTCGCGAGAATGTCCAAAGTTTCAGCGGGATTTTCAAAATGTTGAAAGGAACTCGAACCATGTCAACCTTGGTTTTGAGAATCTCTCCCGGAGTTTGAGAGATTTGGACGTGAAAGGGTACCAATCTTGTCGGGGATTGGGAACCCTTCGCGAGAATGTCCAAAGTTTCAGCGGGATTTCCAAAATATTGAAAGGAACTCGAACCATGTCAACCTTGGTTTTGAGAATCTCTCCCGGAGTTTGAGAGATTTGGACGTGAAAGGGTACCAATCTTGTCGGGGATTGGGAACCCTTCGCGAGAATGTCCAAAGTTTCAGCGGGATTTCCAAAATGTTGAAAGGAACTCGAACCATGTCAACCTTGGTTTTGAGAATCTCTCCCGGAGTTTGAGAGATTTGGACGTGAAAGGGTACCAATCTTGTCGGGGATCGGGAACCCTTCGCGAGAATGTCCAAAGTTTCAGTGGGATTTCCAAAGTGTTGAAAGGAACTCGGAACATGTCAGCCTTGGTTTTGAGAATCTCTCCCGGAGTTTGAGAGATTTGGACGTGAAAGGGTACCAATCTTGTCAAGGATTGGGAACCCTTCGCGTCAATGTCCAAAGTTTCAGCGGGATTTTTAAAATGTTGAAAGGAACTCGAAACATGTCAACCTTGGTTTTCAGAATCTCTCCCGGAGTTTGAGAGATTTGGACATGAAAGGGTACCAATCTTGTCGGGGATTGGGAACCCTTCGCGAGAATGTCCAAAGTTTCAGTGGGATTTCCAAAATGTTGAAAGGAACTCGGAACATGTCAACCTTGGTTTTCAGAATCTCTCCCGGAGTTTGAGGGATTTGGACGTGAAAGGGTACCAATCGTGTCGGGGATTGGGAACCCTTCGCGACAATGTCCAATGTTTCAGCGGGATTTCCAAAATGTTGAAAGGAACTCGAACCATGTCAACCTTGGTTTTGAGAATCTCTCCCGGAGTTTGAGAGATTTGGACGTGAAAGGGTACAAATCTTGTCGGGGATCGGGAACCCTTCGCGAGAATGTCCAAAGTTTCAGCGGGATTTCCAAAATGTTGAAAGGAACTCGAAACATGTCAACCTTGGTTTTGAGAATCTCTCCCGGAGTTTGAGAGATTTGGACGTGAAAGGGTACCAATCTTGTCGGGGATCGGGAACCCTTCGCGAGAATGTCCAAAGTTTCAGCGGGATTTCCAAAATGTTGAAAGGAACTCGAAACATGTCAACCTTGGTTTTCAGAATCTCTCCCGGAGTTTGAGAGATTTCTACGTGAAAGGGTACCAATCTTGTCGGGGATTGGGAACCCTTCGCGAGAATGTCCAAAGTTTCAGAGGGATTTCCAAAATGTTGAAAGGAACTCGAACCATGTCAACCTTGGTTTTGAGAATCTCTCCCGGAGTTTGAGAGATTTGGACGTGAAAGGGTACCAATCTTGTCGGGGATTGGGAACCCTTCGCGAGAATGTCCAAAGTTTCAGTGGGATTTCCAAAGTGTTGAAAGGAACTCGGAACATGTCAGCCTTGGTTTTGAGAATCTCTCCCGGAGTTTGAGAGATTTGGACGTGAAAGGGTACCAATCTTGTCAAGGATTGGGAACCCTTCGCGTCAATGTCCAAAGTTTCAGCGGGATTTTTAAAATGTTGAAAGGAACTCGAAACATGTCAACCTTGGTTTTGAGAATCTCTCCCGGAGTTTGAGAGATTTGGATGTGAAAGGGTACCAATCTTGTCGGGGATTGGAAACACTTCGCGACAATGTCCAAAGTTTCAGCGGGATTTCCAAAATGTTGAAAGGAACTCGAAACGTTTCAACCATGGTTTTGAGAATCTCTCCCGGAGTTTGAGAGATTTGGACGTGAAAGGGTACCAATCTTGTCGGGGATTGGGAACCCTTCGCGAGAATGTCCAAAGTTTCAGCGGGATTTCCAAAATGTTGAAAGGAACTCGAACCATGTCAACCTTGGTTTTGAGAATCTCTCCCGGAGTTTGAGAGATTTGGACGTGAAAGGGTACCAATCTTGTCGGGGATTGGGAACCCTTCGCGACAATGTCCAAAGTTTCAGCGGGATTTCCAAAATGTTGAAAGGAACTCGAAACATGTCAACCTTGGTTTTGAGAATCTCTCCCGGAGTTTGAGAGATTTGGACGTGAAAGTGTACCAGTCTTGTCGGGGATTGGGAACCCTTCGCCAGAATGTCCAAAGTTTCAGCGGGATTTCCAAAATGTTGAAAGAAATTCAAAACATGTCAACCTTGGTTTTGAGAATCTCTCCCGGAGTTTGAGAGATTTGGACGTGAAAGGGTACCAATCTTGTCGGGGATTGGGAACCCTTCGCGAGAATGTCCAAAGTTTCAGCGGGATTTCCAAAATGTTGAAAGGAACTCGAAACATGTCAACCTTGGTTTTGAGAATCTCTCCCGGAGTTTGAGAGATTTGGACGTGAAAGGGTACCAATCTTGTCGGGGATCGGGAACCCTTCGCGAGAATGTCCAAAGTTTCAGCAGGATTTCCAAAATGTTGAAAGCAACTCGAACCATGTCAACCTTGGTATTGAGAATCTCTCCCGGAGTTTAAGAGATTTGGACGTGAAAGGGTACCAATCTTGTCGGGGATTGGGAACCCTTCGCGAGAATGTCCAAAGTTTCAGCGGGATTTCCAAAATGTTGAAAGGAACTCGAAACATGTCAACCTTGGTTTTGAGAATCTCTGCCGGAGTTTGAGAGATTTGGACGTGAAAGGGTACCAATCTTGTCAGGGATTGGGAACCCTTCGCGAGAATGTCCAAAGTTTCAGCGGGATTTCCAAAATGTTGAAAGGAACTCGAACCATGTCAACCTTGGTTTTGAGAATCTCTCCCGGAGTTTGAGAGATTTGGACGTGAAAGGGTACCAATCTTGTCGGGGATCGGGAACCCTTCGCGAGAATGTCCAAAGTTTCAGCGGGATTTCCAAAATGTTGAAAGGAACTCGAAACATGTCAACCTTGGTTTTCAGAATCTCTCCCGGAGTTTGAGAGATTTGGACGTGAAAGGGTACCAATCTTGTCGGGGATTGGGAAGCCTTCGCGAGAATGTCCAAAGTTTCAGCGGGATTTCCAAAATGTTGAAAGGAACTCGAACCATGTCAACCTTGGTTTTGAGAATCTCTCCCGGAGTTTGAGAGATTTGGACGTGAAAGGGTACCAATCTTGTCGGGGATTGGGAACCCTTCGCGAGAATGTCCAAAGTTTCAGTGGGATTTCCAAGTGTTGAAAGGAACTCGGAACATGTCAGCCTTGGTTTTGAGAATCTCTCCCGGAGTTTGAGAGATTTGGACGTGAAAGGGTACCAATCTTGTCGGGGATCGGGAACCCTTCGCGAGAATGTCCAAAGTTTCAGCGGGATTTCCAAAATGTTGAAAGCAACTCGAACCATGTCAACCTTGGTTTTGAGAATCTCTCCCGGAGTTTAAGAGATTTGGACGTGAAAGGGTACCAATCTTGTCGGGGATTGGGAACCCTTCGCGAGAATGTCCAAAGTTTCAGCGGGATTTCCAAAATGTTGAAAGGAACTCGAACCATGTCAACCTCGGTTTTGAGAATCTCTCCCGGAGTTTGAGAGATTTGGACGTGAAAGGGTACCAATCTTGTTGGGGATCGGGAACCCTTCGCAAGAATGTCCAAAGTTTCAGCGGGATTTCCAAAATGTTGAAAGGAACTCGAAACATGTCAACCTTGGTTTTGAGAATCTCTCCCGGAGTTTGAGAGATTTGGACGTGAAAGGGTACCAATCTTGTCAGGGATTGGGAACCCTTCGCGAGAATGTCCAAAGTTTCAGCGGGATTTCCAAAATGTTGAAAGGAACTCGAACCATGTCAACCTTGGTTTTGAGAATCTCTCCCGGAGTCTGAGAGATTTGGACGTGAAAGGGTACCAGTCTTGTCGGGGATTGGGAACCCTTCGCGAGAATGTCCAAAGTTTCAGCGGGATTTCCAAAATGTTGAAAGGAACTCGAAACATGTCAACCATGGTTTTGAGAATCTCTCCCGGAGTTTGAGAGATTTGGACGTGAAAGGGTACCAATCTTGTCGGGGATTGGGAACCCTTCGCGAGAATGTCCAAAGTTTCAGCGGGATTTCCAAAATGTTGAAAGAAACTCAAAACATGTCAACCTTGGTTTTGAGAATCTCTCCCAGAGTTTGAGAGATTTGGACGTGAAAGGGTACCAATCTTGTCGGGGATTGGGAACCCTTCGCGAGAATGTCCAAAGTTTCAGCGGGATTTCCAAAATGTTGAAAGGAACTCGAAACGTTTCAACCATGGTTTTGAGAATCTCTCCCGGAGTTTGAGAGATTTGGACGTGAAAGGGTACCAATCTTGTCGGGGATTGGGAACCCTTCGCAAGAATGTCCAAAGTTTCAGCGGGATTTCCAAAATGTTGAAAGGAACTCGAACCATGTCAACCTTGGTTTTGAGAATCTCTCCCGGAGTCTGAGAGATTTGGACGTGAAAGGGTACCAATCTTGTCGGGGATTGGGAACCCTTCACGAGAATGTCCAAAGTTTCAGCGGGATTTCCAAAATGTTGAAAGGAACTCGAAACATGTCAACCATGGTTTTGAGAATCTCTCCCGGAGTTTGAGAGATTTGGACGTGAAAGGGTACCAATCTTGTCGGGGATTGGGAACCCTTCGCGAGAATGTCCAAAGTTTCAGCGGGATTTCCAAAATGTTGAGAGGAACTCGAAACATGTCAACCTTGGTTTTGAGAATCTCTCCCGGAGTTTGAGAGATTTGGACATGAAAGGGTGCCAATCTTGTCGGGGATTGGGAACCCTTCGCGAGAATGTCCAAAGTTTCAGCGGGATTTCCAAAATGTTGAAAGGAACTCGAACCATGTCAACCTTGGTTTTGAGAATCTCTCCCGGAGTTTGAGAGATTTGGACGTGGAAGGGTACCAATCTTGTCGGGGATCGGGACCCTTCGCAAGAATGTCCAAAGTTTCAGCGGGATTTCCAAAATGTTGAAAGGAACTCGAAACATGTCAACCTTGGTTTTGAGAATCTCTGCCGGAGTTTGAGAGATTTGGACGTGAAAGGGTACCAATCTTGTCGGGGATTGGGAACCCTTCGCGAGAATGTCCAAAGTTTCAGCGGGATTTCCAAAATGTTGAAAGGAACTCGAACCATGTCAACCTTGGTTTTGAGAATCTCTCCCGGAGTTTGAGAGATTTGGACGTGAAAGGGTACCAATCTAGTCGGGGATCAGGAACCCTTCGCGAGAATGTCCAAAGTTTCAGTGGGATTTCCAAAATGTTGAAAGGAACTCGAAACATGTCAACCTTGGTTTTGAGAATCTCTCCCGGAGTTTGAGAGATTTGGACGTGAAAGGGTACAAATCTTGTCGGGGATTGGGAACCCTTCGCGACAATGTCCAAAGTTTCAGCGGGATTTCCAAAATGTTGAAAGGAACTCGAAACATGTCAACCTTGGTTTTGAGAATCTCTCCCGGAGTTTGAGAGATTTGGACGTGAAAGGGTACCAATCTTGTCGGGGATTGGGAACCCTTCGCGAGAATGTCCAAAGTTTCAGCGGGATTTCCAAAATGTTGAAAGGAACTCGAACCATGTCAACCTTGGTTTTGAGAATCTCTCCCGGAGTTTGAGAGATTTGGACGTGAAAGGGTACCAGTCTTGTCGGGGATTGGGAACCCTTCGCGAGAATGTCCAAAATTTCAGCGGGATTTCCAAAATGTTGAAAGGAACTCGAAACATGTCAACCTTGGTTTTGAGAATCTCTCCCGGAGTTTGAGAGATTTGGACGTGAAAGGGTACCAATCTTGTCGGGGATTGGGAACCCTTCACGAGAATGTCCAAAGTTTCAGCGGGATTTCCAAAATGTTGAAAGGAACTCGAAACATGTCAACCTTGGTTTTGAGAATCTCTCCCGGAGTTTGAGAGATTTGGACGTGAAAGGGTACCAGTCTTGTCGGGGATTGGGAACCCTTCGCGAGAATGTCCAAAGTTTCAGCGGGATTTCCAAAATGTTGAAAGGAACTCGAAACATGTCAACCTTGGTTTTGAGAATCTCTGCCGGAGTTTGAGAGATTTGGACGTGAAAGGGTACCAATCTCGTCGGGGATTGGGAACCCTTCGCGAGAATGTCCAAAGTTTCAGCGGGATTTCCAAAATGTTGAAAGGAACTCGAACCATGTCAACCTTGGTTTTGAGAATCTCTCCCGGAGTTTGAGAGATTTGGACGTGAAAGGGTACCAATCGTGTCGGGGATCGGGAACCCTTCGCGACAATGTCCAAAGTTTCAGTGGGATTTCCAAAATGTTGAAAGGAACTCGAACCATGTCAACCTTGGTTTTGAGAATCTCTCCCGGAGTTTGAGAGATTTGGACGTGAAAGGGTACCAATCTTGTCGGGGATTGGGAACCCTTCGCGAGAATGTCCAAAGTTTCAGCGGGATTTCCAAAATGTTGAAAGGAACTCCAACCATGTCAACTATGGTTTTGAGAATCTCTCCCGGAGTTTGAGAGATTTGGACGTGAAAGGGTACCAATCTTGTCGGGGATTGGGAACCCTTCGCGAGAATGTCCAAAGTTTCAGCGGGATTTCCAAAATGTTGAAAGGAACTCGAAACGTTTCAACCATGGTTTTGAGAATCTCTCCCGGAGTTTGAGAGACTTGGACGTGAAAGGGTACCAATCTTGTCGGGGATAGGGAACCCTTCGCGAGAATGTCCAAAGTTTCAGCGGGATTTCCAAAATGTTGAAAGGAACTCGAAACATGTCAACCTTGGTTTTGAGAATCTCTCCCGGAGTCTGAGAGATTTGGACGTGAAAGGGTACCAATCTTGTCGGGGATTGGGAACCCTTCGCGAGAATGTCCAAAGTTTCAGCGGGATTTCCAAAATGTTGAAAGGAACTCGAACCATGTCAACCTTGGTTTTGAGAATCTCTCCCGGAGTCTGAGAGATTTGGACGTGAAAGGGTACCAATCTTGTCGGGGATTGGGAACCCTTTGCGAGAATGTCCAAAGTTTCAGCGGGATTTCCAAAATGTTGAAAGGAACTCGAACCATGTCAACCTTGGTTTTGAGAATCTCTCCCGGAGTCTGAGAGATTTGGACGTGAAAGGGTACCAATCTTGTCGGGGATTGGGAACCCTTTGCGAGAATGTCCAAAGTTTCAGCGGGATTTCCAAAATGTTGAAAGGAACTCGAAACGTTTCAACCATGGTTTTGAGAATCTCTCCCGGAGTTTGAGAGACTTGGACGTGAAAGGGTACCAATCTTGTCAAGGATTGGGAACCCTTCGCGAGAATGTCCAAAGTTTCAGCGGGATTTCCAAAATGTTGAAAGGAACTCGAACCATGTCAACCTTGGTTTTGAGAATCTCTCCCGGAGTCTGAGAGATTTGGACGTGAAAGGGTACCAATCTTGTCGGGGATTGGGAACCCTTCGCGAGAATGTCCAAAGTTTCAGCGGGATTTCCAAAATGTTGAAAGGAACTCGAACCATGTCAACCTTGGTTTTGAGAATCTCTCCCGGAGTTTGAGAGATTTGGACGTGAAAGGGTACCAATCTTGTCGGGGATTGGGAACCCTTCACGAGAATGTCCAAAGTTTCAGCGGGATTTCCAAAATGTTGAAAGGAACTCGAAACATGTCAACCTTGGTTTTGAGAATCTCTCCCGGAGTTTGAGAGATTTGGACGTGAAAGGGTACCAATCTTGTCAGGGATTGGGAACCCTTCGCGAGAATGTCCAAAGTTTCAGCGGGATTTCCAAAATGTTGAAAGGAACTCGAAACATGTCAACCTTGGTTTTGAGAATCTCTCCCGGAGTTTGAGAGATTTGGACGTGAAAGAGTACCAATCTTGTCGGGGATCGGGAACCCTTCGCGACAATGTCCAAAGTTTCAGCGGGATTTCCAAAATGTTGAAAGGAACTCGAAACATGTCAACCTTGGTTTTGAGAATCTCTCCCGGAGTTTGAGAGATTTGGACGTGAAAGGGTACCAATCTTGTCGGGGATTGGGAACCCTTCGCGAGAATGTCCAAAATTTCAGCGGGATTTCCAAAATGTTGAAAGGAACTCGAAACATGTCAACCTTGGTTTTGAGAATCTCTCCCGGAGTTTGAGAGATTTGGACGTGAAAGGGTACCAATCTTGTCGGGGATTGGGAACCCTTCACGAGAATGTCCAAAGTTTCAGCGGGATTTCCAAAATGTTGAAAGGAACTCGAAACATGTCAACCTTGGTTTTGAGAATCTCTCCCGGAGTTTGAGAGATTTGGACGTGAAAGGGTACCAGTCTTGTCGGGGATTGGGAACCCTACGCGAGAATGTCCAAAGTTTCAGCGGGATTTCCAAAATGTTGAAAGGAACTCGAAACATGTCAACCTTGGTTTTGAGAATCTCTGCCGGAGTTTGAGAGATTTGGACGTGAAAGGGTACCAATCTCGTCGGGGATTGGGAACCCTTCGCGAGAATGTCCAAAGTTTCAGCGGGATTTCCAAAATGTTGAAAGGAACTCGAACCATGTCAACCTTGGTTTTGAGAATCTCTCCCGGAGTCTGAGAGATTTGGACGTGAAAGGGTACCAATCTTGTCGGGGATTGGGAACCCTTCGCGAGAATGTCCAAAGTTTCAGCGGGATTTCCAAAATGTTGAAAGGAACTCGAACCATGTCAACCTTGGTTTTGAGAATCTCTCCCGGAGTTTGAGAGATTTGGACGTGAAAGGGTACCAATCTTGTCGGGGATTGGGAACCCTTCACGAGAATATCCAAAGTTTCAGCGGGATTTCCAAAATGTTGAAAGGAACTCGAAACATGTCAACCTTGGTTTTGAGAATCTCTCCCGGAGTTTGAGAGATTTGGACGTGAAAGGGTACCAATCTTGTCAGGGATTGGGAACCCTTCGCGAGAATGTCCAAAGTTTCAGCGGGATTTCCAAAAGGTTGAAAGGAACTCGAAACATGTCAACCTTGGTTTTGAGAATCTCTCCCGGAGTTTGAGAGATTTGGACGTGAAAGGGTACCAATCTTGTCGGGGATCGGGAACCCTTCGCGAGAATGTCCAAAGTTTCAGCGGGATTTCCAAAATGTTGAAAGGAACTCGGAACATGTCAACCTTGGTTTTCAGAATCTCTCCCGGAGTTTGAGAGATTTGGACGTGAAAGGGTACCAATCTTGTCGGGGATTGGGAACCCTTCGCAAGAATGTCCAAAGTTTCAGCGGGATTTCCAAAATGTTGAAAGGAACTCGAACCATGTCAACCTTGGTTTTGAGAATCTCTCCCGGAGTTTGAGAGATTTGGACGTGAAAGGGTACCAATCTTGTCGGGGATTGGGAACCCTTCGCGAGAATGTCCAAAGTTTCAGCGGGATTTCCAAAATGTTGAAAGGAACTCGAACCATGTCAACTATGGTTTTGAGAATCTCTCCCGGAGTTTGAGAGATTTGGACGTGAAAGGGTACCAATCTTGTCGGGGATTGGGAACCCTTCGCGAGAATGTCCAAAGTTTCAGCGGGATTTCCAAAATGTTGAAAGGAACTCGAAACGTTTCAACCATGGTTTTGAGAATCTCTCCCGGAGTTTGAGAGACTTGGACGTGAAAGGGTACCAATCTTGTCGGGGATAGGGAACCCTTCGCGAGAATGTCCAAAGTTTCAGCGGGATTTCCAAAATGTTGAAAGGAACTCGAAACATGTCAACCTTGGTTTTGAGAATCTCTCCCGGAGTCTGAGAGATTTGGACGTGAAAGGGTACCAATCTTGTCGGGGATTGGGAACCCTTCGCGAGAATGTCCAAAGTTTCAGCGGGATTTCCAAAATGTTGAAAGGAACTCGAACCATGTCAACCTTGGTTTTGAGAATCTCTCCCGGAGTTTGAGAGATTTGGACGTGAAAGGGTACCAATCTTGTCGGGGATTGGGAACCCTTCACGAGAATGTCCAAAGTTTCAGCGGGATTTCCAAAATGTTGAAAGGAACTCGAAACATGTCAACCTTGGTTTTGAGAATCTCTCCCGGAGTTTGAGAGATTTGGACGTGAAAGGGTACCAATCTTGTCGGGGATTGGGAACCCTTCGCGAGAATGTCCAAAGTTTCAGTGGGATTTCCTAAATGTTGAAAGGAACTCGGAACATGTCAACCTTGGTTTTGAGAATCTCTGCCGGAGTTTGAGAGATTTGGACGTGAAAGTGTACCAATCTTGTCGGGGATTGGGAACCCTTCGCGACAATGTCCAAAGTTGCAGCGGGATTTTTAAAATGTTGAAAGGAACTCGAAACATGTCAACCTTGGTTTTGAGAATCTCTCCCGGAGTTTGAGAGATTTGGACGTTAAAGGGTACCAATCTTGTCGGGGATTGGGAACCCTTCGCCAGAATGTCCAAAGTTTCAGCGGGATTTCCAAAATGTTGAAAGGAACTCGAAACATGTCGACCTTGGTTTTGAGAATCTCTCCCGGAGTTTGAGAGATTTGGACGTGAAAGGGTACCAATCTTGTCGGGGATCGGGAACCCTTCGTGAGAATGTCCAAATTTTCAGGGGGATTTCCAAAATGTTGAAAGGAACTCGAAACATGTCAACCTTGGTTTTGAGAATCTCTCCCGGAGTTTGAGAGATTTGGACGTGAAAGGGTGCCAATCTTGTCGGGCATTGGGAACCCTTCGCGACAATGTCCAAAGTTTCAGCTGGATTTCCAAAATGTTGAAAGGAACTCGAACCATGTCAACCTTGGTTTTGAGAATCTCTCCCGGAGTTTGAGAGATTTGGACGTGAAAGGGTACCAATCTTGTCGGGGATTGGGAACCCCTCACGAGAATGTCCAAAGTTTCAGCGGGATTTCCAAAATGTTGAAAGGAACTCGAAACATGTCAACCTTGGTTTTGAGAATCTCTCCCGGAGTTTGAGAGATTTGGACGTGAAAGGGTACCAGTCTTGTCGGGGATTGGGAACCCTTCGCGAGAATGTCCAAAGTTTCAGCGTGATTTCCAAAATGTTGAAAGGAACTCGAACCATGTCAACCTTGGTTTTGAGAATCTCTCCCGGACTTTGAGAGATTTGGACGTGAAAGGGTACCAATCTTGTCGGGGATTGGGAACCCTTCGCGAGAAAGTCCAAAGTTTCAGCGGGATTTCCAAAGTGTTGAAAGGAACTCGAAACATGTCAACCTTGGTTTTGAGAATCTCTCCCGGAGTTTGAGAGATTTGGACGTGAAAGGGTACCAATCTTGTCGGGGATTGGGAACCCTTCGCGAGAATGTCCAAAGTTTCAGCGGGATTTCCAAAATGTTGAAAGGAACTCGAAACATGTCAACCTTGGTTTTGAGAATCTCTCCCGGAGTTTGAGAGATTTGGACGTGAAAGGATACCAATCTTGTCGAAGATTGGGAACCCTTCGCGAGAATGTCCAAAGTTTCAGCGGGATTTCCAAAATGTTGAAAGGAACTCGAACCATGTCAACCTTGGTTTTGAGAATCTCTCCCGGAGTTTGAGAGATTTGGACGTGAAAGGGTACCAATCTTGTCGGGGATTGGGAACCCTTCACGAGAATGTCCAAAGTTTCAGCGGGATTTCCAAAATGTTGAAAGGAACTCGAAACATGTCAACCTTGGTTTTGAGAATCTCTCCCGGAGTTTGAGAGATTTGGACGTGAAAGGGTACCAATCTTGTCAGGGATTGGGAACCCTTCGCGAGAATGTCCAAAGTTTCAGCGGGATTTCCAAAATGTTGAAAGGAACTCGAAACATGTCAACCTTGGTTTTGAGAATCTCTCCCGGAGTTTGAGAGATTTGGACGTGAAAGGGTACCAGTCTTGTCGGGGATTGGGAACCCTTCGCGAGAATGTCCAAAGTTTCAGCGGGATTTCCAAAATGTTGAAAGGAACTCGAAACATGTCAACCATGGTTTTGAGAATCTCTCCCGGAGTTTGAGAGATTTGGACGTGAAAGGGTACCAATCTTGTCGGGGATTGGGAACCCTTCGCGAGAATGTCCAAAGTTTCAGCGGGATTTCCAAAATGTTGAAAGAAACTCAAAACATGTCAACCTTGGTTTTGAGAATCTCTCCCGGAGTTTGAGAGATTTGGACGTGAAAGGGTACCAATCTTGTCGGGGATTGGGAACCCTTCGCGAGAATGTCCAAAGTTTCAGCGGGATTTCCAAAATGTTGAAAGGAACTCGAAACGTTTCAACCATGGTTTTGAGAATCTCGCCCGGAGTTTGAGAGATTTGGACGTGAAAGGGTACCAATCTTGTCGGGGATTGGGAACCCTTCGCAAGAATGTCCAAAGTTTCAGCGGGATTTCCAAAATGTTGAAAGGAACTCGAACCATGTCAACCTTGGTTTTGAGAATCTCTCCCGGAGTCTGAGAGATTTGGACGTGAAAGGGTACCAATCTTGTCGGGGATTGGGAACCCTTCACGAGAATGTCCAAAGTTTCAGCGGGATTTCCAAAATGTTGAAAGGAACTCGAAACATGTCAACCATGGTTTTGAGAATCTCTCCCGGAGTTTGAGAGATTTGGACGTGAAAGGGTACCAATCTTGTCGGGGATTGGGAACCCTTCGCGAGAATGTCCAAAGTTTCAGCGGGATTTCCAAAATGTTGAGAGGAACTCGAAACATGTCAACCTTGGTTTTGAGAATCTCTCCCGGAGTTTGAGAGATTTGGACATGAAAGGGTGCCAATCTTGTCGGGGATTGGGAACCCTTCGCGAGAATGTCCAAAGTTTCAGCGGGATTTCCAAAATGTTGAAAGGAACTCGAACCATGTCAACCTTGGTTTTGAGAATCTCTCCCGGAGTTTGAGAGATTTGGACGTGGAAGGGTACCAATCTTGTCGGGGATCGGGAACCCTTCGCAAGAATGTCCAAAGTTTCAGCGGGATTTCCAAAATGTTGAAAGGAACTCGAAACATGTCAACCTTGGTTTTGAGAATCTCTGCCGGAGTTTGAGAGATTTGGACGTGAAAGGGTACCAATCTTGTCGGGGATTGGGAACCCTTCGCGAGAATGTCCAAAGTTTCAGCGGGATTTCCAAAATGTTGAAAGGAACTCGAACCATGTCAACCTTGGTTTTGAGAATCTCTCCCGGACTTTGAGAGATTTGGACGTGAAAGGGTACCAATCGTGTCGGGGATCAGGAACCCTTCGCGAGAATGTCCAAAGTTTCAGTGGGATTTCCAAAATGTTGAAAGGAACTCGAAACATGTCAACCTTGGTTTTGAGAATCTCTCCCGGAGTTTGAGAGATTTGGACGTGAAAGGGTACAAATCTTGTCGGGGATTGGGAACCCTTCGCGACAATGTCCAAAGTTTCAGCGGGATTTCCAAAATGTTGAAAGGAACTCGAAACATGTCAACCTTGGTTTTGAGAATCTCTCCCGGAGTTTGAGAGATTTGGACGTGAAAGGGTACCAATCTTGTCGGGGATTGGGAACCCTTCGCGAGAATGTCCAAAGTTTCAGCGGGATTTCCAAAATGTTGAAAGGAACTCGAACCATGTCAACCTTGGTTTTGAGAATCTCTCCCGGAGTTTGAGAGATTTGGACGTGAAAGGGTACCAGTCTTGTCGGGGATTGGGAACCCTTCGCGAGAATGTCCAAAATTTCAGCGGGATTTCCAAAATGTTGAAAGGAACTCGAAACATGTCAACCTTGGTTTTGAGAATCTCTCCCGGAGTTTGAGAGATTTGGACGTGAAAGGGTACCAATCTTGTCGGGGATTGGGAACCCTTCACGAGAATGTCCAAAGTTTCAGCGGGATTTCCAAAATGTTGAAAGGAACTCGAAACATGTCAACCTTGGTTTTGAGAATCTCTCCCGGAGTTTGAGAGATTTGGACGTGAAAGGGTACCAGTCTTGTCGGGGATTGGGAACCCTTCGCGAGAATGTCCAAAGTTTCAGCGGGATTTCCAAAATGTTGAAAGGAACTCGAAACATGTCAACCTTGGTTTTGAGAATCTCTGCCGGAGTTTGAGAGATTTGGACGTGAAAGGGTACCAATCTTGTCGGGGATTGGGAACCCTTCGCGAGAATGTCCAAAGTTTCAGCGGGATTTCCAAAATGTTGAAAGGAACTCGAAACATGTCAACCTTGGTTTTGAGAATCTCTCCCGGAGTTTGAGAGATTTGGACGTGAAAGGGTACCAATCTTGTCGGGGATTGGGAACCCTTCGCGAGAATGTCCAAAGTTTCAGTGGGATTTCCAAAATGTTGAAAGGAACTCGAACCATGTCAACCTTGGTTTTGAGAATCTCTCCCGGAGTTTGAGAGATTTGGACGTGAAAGGGTACCAATCTTGTCGGGGATTGGGAACCCTTCGCGAGAATGTCCAAAGTTTCAGCGGGATTTCCAAAATGTTGAAAGGAACTCCAACCATGTCAACTATGGTTTTGAGAATCTCTCCCGGAGTTTGAGAGATTTGGACGTGAAAGGGTACCAATCTTGTCGGGGATTGGGAACCCTTCGCGAGAATGTCCAAAGTTTCAGCGGGATTTCCAAAATGTTGAAAGGAACTCGAAACGTTTCAACCATGGTTTTGAGAATCTCTCCCGGAGTTTGAGAGACTTGGACGTGAAAGGGTACCAATCTTGTCGGGGATAGGGAACCCTTCGCGAGAATGTCCAAAGTTTCAGCGGGATTTCCAAAATGTTGAAAGGAACTCGAAACATGTCAACCTTGGTTTTGAGAATCTCTCCCGGAGTTTGAGAGATTTGGACGTGAAAGGGTACCAATCTTGTCGGGGATTGGGAACCCTTCACGAGAATGTCCGAAGTTTCAGCGGGATTTCCAAAATGTTGAAAGGAACTCGAAACATGTCAACCTTGGTTTTGAGAATCTCTCCCGGAGTTTGAGAGATTTGGACGTGAAAGGGTACCAGTCTTGTCGGGGATTGGGAACCCTTCGCGAGAATGTCCAAAGTTTCAGCGGGATTTCCAAAATGTTGAAAGGAACTCGAAACATGTCAACCTTGGTTTTGAGAATCTCTGCCGGAGTTTGAGAGATTTGGACGTGAAAGGGTACCAATCTTGTCGGGGATTGGGAACCCTTCGCGAGAATGTCCAAAGTTTCAGCGGGATTTCCAAAATGTTGAAAGGAACTCGAACCATGTCAACCTTGGTTTTGAGAATCTCTCCCGGAGTTTGAGAGATTTGGACGTGAAAGGGTACCAATCGTGTCGGGGATCGGGAACCCTTCGCGACAATGTCCAAAGTTTCAGTGGGATTTCCAAAATGTTGAAAGGAACTCGAACCATGTCAACCTTGGTTTTGAGAATCTCTCCCGGAGTTTGAGAGATTTGGACGTGAAAGGGTACCAATCTTGTCGGGGATTGGGAACCCTTCGCGAGAATGTCCAAAGTTTCAGCGGGATTTCCAAAATGTTGAAAGGAACTCCAACCATGTCAACTATGGTTTTGAGAATCTCTGCCGGAGTTTGAGAGATTTGGACGTGAAAGGGTACCAATCTTGTCGGGGATTGGGAACCCTTCGCGAGAATGTCCAAAGTTTCAGCGGGATTTCCAAAATGTTGAAAGGAACTCGAAACGTTTCAACCATGGTTTTGAGAATCTCTCCCGGAGTTTGAGAGACTTGGACGTGAAAGGGTACCAATCTTGTCGGGGATAGGGAACCCTTCGCGAGAATGTCCAAAGTTTCAGCGGGATTTCCAAAATGTTGAAAGGAACTCGAAACATGTCAACCTTGGTTTTGAGAATCTCTCCCGGAGTCTGAGAGATTTGGACGTGAAAGGGTACCAATCTTGTCGGGGATTGGGAACCCTTCGCGAGAATGTCCAAAGTTTCAGCGGGATTTCCAAAATGTTGAAAGGAACTCGAACCATGTCAACCTTGGTTTTGAGAATCTCTCCCGGAGTCTGAGAGATTTGGACGTGAAAGGGTACCAATCTTGTCGGGGATTGGGAACCCTTTGCGAGAATGTCCAAAGTTTCAGCGGGATTTCCAAAATGTTGAAAGGAACTCGAAACATGTCAACCTTGGTTTTGAGAATCTCTCCCGGAGTTTGAGAGATTTGGACGTGAAAGGGTACCAATCTTGTCGGGGATTGGGAACCCTTCGCGAGAATGTCCAAAGTTTCAGCGGGATTTCCAAAATGTTGAAAGGAACTCCAACCATGTCAACTATGGTTTTGAGAATCTCTCCCGGAGTTTGAGAGATTTGGACGTGAAAGGGTACCAATCTTGTCGGGGATTGGGAACCCTTCGCGAGAATGTCCAAAGTTTCAGCGGGATTTCCAAAATGTTGAAAGGAACTCGAAACGTTTCAACCATGGTTTTGAGAATCTCTCCCGGAGTTTGAGAGACTTGGACGTGAAAGGGTACCAATCTTGTCGGGGATAGGGAACCCTTCGCGAGAATGTCCAAAGTTTCAGCGGGATTTCCAAAATGTTGAAAGGAACTCGAAACATGTCAACCTTGGTTTTGAGAATCTCTCCCGGAGTCTGAGAGATTTGGACGTGAAAGGGTACCAATCTTGTCGGGGATTGGGAACCCTTCGCGAGAATGTCCAAAGTTTCAGCGGGATTTCCAAAATGTTGAAAGGAACTCGAACCATGTCAACCTTGGTTTTGAGAATCTCTCCCGGAGTTTGAGAGATTTGGACGTGAAAGGGTACCAATCTTGTCGGGGATTGGGAACCCTTCACGAGAATGTCCAAAGTTTCAGCGGGATTTCCAAAATGTTGAAAGGAACTCGAAACATGTCAACCTTGGTTTTGAGAATCTCTCCCGGAGTTTGAGAGATTTGGACGTGAAAGGGTACCAATCTTGTCGGGGATTGGGAACCCTTCACGAGAATGTCCAAAGTTTCAGCGGGATTTCCAAAATGTTGAAAGGAACTCGAAACATGTCAACCTTGGTTTTGAGAATCTCTCCCGGAGTTTGAGAGATTTGGACGTGAAAGGGTACCAGTCTTGTCGGGGATTGGGAACCCTACGCGACAATGTCCAAAGTTTCAGCGGGATTTCCAAAATGTTGAAAGGAACTCGAAACATGTCAACCTTGGTTTTGAGAATCTCTCCCGGAGTTTGAGAGATTTGGACGTGAAAGGGTACCAATCTCGTCGGGGATTGGGAACCCTTCGCGAGAATGTCCAAAGTTTCAGCGGGATTTCCAAAATGTTGAAAGGAACTCGAACCATGTCAACCTTGGTTTTGAGAATCTCTCCCGGAGTCTGAGAGATTTGGACGTGAAAGGGTACCAATCTTGTCGGGGATTGGGAACCCTTCGCGAGAATGTCCAAAGTTTCAGCGGGATTTCCAAAATGTTGAAAGGAACTCGAACCATGTCAACCTTGGTTTTGAGAATCTCTCCCGGAGTTTGAGAGATTTGGACGTGAAAGGGTACCAATCTTGTCGGGGATTGGGAACCCTTCACGAGAATATCCAAAGTTTCAGCGGGATTTCCAAAATGTTGAAAGGAACTCGAAACATGTCAACCTTGGTTTTGAGAATCTCTCCCGGAGTTTGAGAGATTTGGACGTGAAAGGGTACCAATCTTGTCAGGGATTGGGAACCCTTCGCGAGAATGTCCAAAGTTTCAGCGGGATTTCCAAAATGTTGAAAGGAACTCGAAACATGTCAACCTTGGTTTTGAGAATCTCTCCCGGAGTTTGAGAGATTTGGACGTGAAAGGGTACCAATCTTGTCGGGGATCGGGAACCCTTCGCGAGAATGTCCAAAGTTTCAGCGGGATTTCCAAAATGTTGAAAGGAACTCGGAACATGTCAACCTTGGTTTTCAGAATCTCTCCCGGAGTTTGAGAGATTTGGACGTGAAAGGGTACCAATCTTGTCGGGGATTGGGAACCCTTCGCAAGAATGTCCAAAGTTTCAGCGGGATTTCCAAAATGTTGAAAGGAACTCGAACCATGTCAACCTTGGTTTTGAGAATCTCTCCCGGAGTTTGAGAGATTTGGACGTGAAAGGGTACCAATCTTGTCGGGGATTGGGAACCCTTCGCGAGAATGTCCAAAGTTTCAGCGGGATTTCCAAAATGTTGAAAGGAACTCGAACCATGTCAACTATGGTTTTGAGAATCTCTCCCGGAGTTTGAGAGATTTGGACGTGAAAGGGTACCAATCTTGTCGGGGATTGGGAACCCTTCGCGAGAATGTCCAAAGTTTCAGCGGGATTTCCAAAATGTTGAAAGGAACTCGAAACGTTTCAACCATGGTTTTGAGAATCTCTCCCGGAGTTTGAGAGACTTGGACGTGAAAGGGTACCAATCTTGTCGGGGATAGGGAACCCTTCGCGAGAATGTCCAAAGTTTCAGCGGGATTTCCAAAATGTTGAAAGGAACTCGAAACATGTCAACCTTGGTTTTGAGAATCTCTCCCGGAGTCTGAGAGATTTGGACGTGAAAGGGTACCAATCTTGTCGGGGATTGGGAACCCTTCGCGAGAATGTCCAAAGTTTCAGCGGGATTTCCAAAATGTTGAAAGGAACTCGAACCATGTCAACCTTGGTTTTGAGAATCTCTCCCGGAGTTTGAGAGATTTGGACGTGAAAGGGTACCAATCTTGTCGGGGATTGGGAACCCTTCACGAGAATGTCCAAAGTTTCAGCGGGATTTCCAAAATGTTGAAAGGAACTCGAAACATGTCAACCTTGGTTTTGAGAATCTCTCCCGGAGTTTGAGAGATTTGGACGTGAAAGGGTACCAATCTTGTCGGGGATTGGGAACCCTTCGCGAGAATGTCCAAAGTTTCAGTGGGATTTCCTAAATGTTGAAAGGAACTCGGAACATGTCAACCTTGGTTTTGAGAATCTCTGCCGGAGTTTGAGAGATTTGGACGTGAAAGTGTACCAATCTTGTCGGGGATTGGGAACCCTTCGCGACAATGTCCAAAGTTGCAGCGGGATTTTTAAAATGTTGAAAGGAACTCGAAACATGTCAACCTTGGTTTTGAGAATCTCTCCCGGAGTTTGAGAGATTTGGACGTTAAAGGGTACCAATCTTGTCGGGGATTGGGAACCCTTCGCCAGAATGTCCAAAGTTTCAGCGGGATTTCCAAAATGTTGAAAGGAACTCGAAACATGTCGACCTTGGTTTTGAGAATCTCTCCCGGAGTTTGAGAGATTTGGACGTGAAAGGGTACCAATCTTGTCGGGGATCGGGAACCCTTCGTGAGAATGTCCAAATTTTCAGGGGGATTTCCAAAATGTTGAAAGGAACTCGAAACATGTCAACCTTGGTTTTGAGAATCTCTCCCGGAGTTTGAGAGATTTGGACGTGAAAGGGTGCCAATCTTGTCGGGCATTGGGAACCCTTCGCGACAATGTCCAAAGTTTCAGCTGGATTTCCAAAATGTTGAAAGGAACTCGAACCATGTCAACCTTGGTTTTGAGAATCTCTCCCGGAGTTTGAGAGATTTGGACGTGAAAGGGTACCAATCTTGTCGGGGATTGGGAACCCCTCACGAGAATGTCCAAAGTTTCAGCGGGATTTCCAAAATGTTGAAAGGAACTCGAAACATGTCAACCTTGGTTTTGAGAATCTCTCCCGGAGTTTGAGAGATTTGGACGTGAAAGGGTACCAGTCTTGTCGGGGATTGGGAACCCTTCGCGAGAATGTCCAAAGTTTCAGCGTGATTTCCAAAATGTTGAAAGGAACTCGAACCATGTCAACCTTGGTTTTGAGAATCTCTCCCGGACTTTGAGAGATTTGGACGTGAAAGGGTACCAATCTTGTCGGGGATTGGGAACCCTTCGCGAGAAAGTCCAAAGTTTCAGCGGGATTTCCAAAGTGTTGAAAGGAACTCGAAACATGTCAACCTTGGTTTTGAGAATCTCTCCCGGAGTTTGAGAGATTTGGACGTGAAAGGGTACCAATCTTGTCGGGGATTGGGAACCCTTCGCGAGAATGTCCAAAGTTTCAGCGGGATTTCCAAAATGTTGAAAGGAACTCGAAACATGTCAACCTTGGTTTTGAGAATCTCTCCCGGAGTTTGAGAGATTTGGACGTGAAAGGATACCAATCTTGTCGAAGATTGGGAACCCTTCGCGAGAATGTCCAAAGTTTCAGCGGGATTTCCAAAATGTTGAAAGGAACTCGAACCATGTCAACCTTGGTTTTGAGAATCTCTCCCGGAGTTTGAGAGATTTGGACGTGAAAGGGTACCAATCTTGTCGGGGATTGGGAACCCTTCACGAGAATGTCCAAAGTTTCAGCGGGATTTCCAAAATGTTGAAAGGAACTCGAAACATGTCAACCTTGGTTTTGAGAATCTCTCCCGGAGTTTGAGAGATTTGGACGTGAAAGGGTACCAATCTTGTCGGGGATTGGGAACCCTTCGCGAGAATGTCCAAAGTTTCAGCGGGATTTCCAAAATGTTGAAAGGAACTCGAAACATGTCAACCTTGGTTTTGAGAATCTCTCCCGGAGTTTGAGAGATTTGGACGTGAAAGGGTACCAATCTTCTCGGGGATTGGGAACCCTTCGCGAGAATGTCCAAAGTTTCAGGGGGATTTCCAAAATGTTGAAAGGAACTCGAAACATGTCAACCTTGGTTTTGAGAATCTCTCCCGGAGTTTGAGAGATTTGGACGTGAAAGGGTACCAATCTTGTCGGGGATTGGGAACCCTTCGCCACAATGTCCAAAGTTTCAGCGGGATTTCCAAAATGTTGAAAGGAACTCGAAACATGTCAACCTTGGTTTTGAGAATCTCTCCCGGAGTTTGAGAGATTTGGACGTGAAAGGGTACCAATCTTGTCGGGGATTGGGAACCCTTCGCCACAATGTCCAAAGTTTCAGCGGGATTTCCAAAATGTTGAAAGGAACTCGAAACATGTCAACCTTGGTTTTGAGAATCTCTCCCGGCGCTTGAGAGATTTGGACATGAAAGTGTACCAATCTTGTCGGGGATTGGGAACCCTTCGCCACAATGTCCAAAGTTTCAGCGGGATTTCCAAAATGTTGAAAGGAACTCGAAACATGTCAACCATGGTTTTGAGAATCTCTCCCGGAGTTTGAGAGATTTGGACGTGAAAGGGTACCAGTCGTGTCGCGGATTGGGAACCCTTCGCGAGAATGACCAAAGTTTCAGCGGGATTTCCAAAATGTTGAAAGGAACTCGAAACATGTCAACCATGGTTTTGAGAATCTCCCCCGGAGTTTGAGAGATTTGGACGTGAAAGGATACCAATCTTGTCGAAGATTGGGAACCCTTCGCGAGAATGTCCAAAGTTTCAGCGGGATTTCCAAAATGTTGAAAGGAACTCGAAACATGTCAACCTTGGTTTTGAGAATCTCTCCCGGACTTTGAGAGATTTGGACGTGAAAGGGTACCAATCTTGTCAGGGATTGGGAACCCTTCGCCAGAATATCCAAACTTTCAGCGGGATTTCCAAAATGTTGAAAGGAACTCGAAACATGTCAACCTTGGTTTTGAGAATCTCTCCCAGAGTTTGAGAGATTTGGATGTGAAAGGGTACCAATCTTGTCAGGGATTGGGAACCCTTCACGAGAATGTCCAAAGTTTAAGCGGGATTTCCAAAATGTTGAAAGGAACTCGAAACATGTCAACCTTGGTTTTGAGAATCTCTCCCGGAGTTTGAGAGATTTGGACGTGAAAGGGTACCAATCTTGTCGGGGATTGGGAACCCTTCGCGAGAATGTCCAAAGTTTCAGCGGGATTTCCAAAATGTTGAAAGGAACTCGAAACATGTCAACCTTGGTTTTGAGAATCTCTCCCGGAGTTTGAGAGATTTGGACGTGAAAGGGTACCAATCTTGTCGGGGATCGGGAACCATTCGTGAGAATGTCCAAAGTTTCAGGGGGATTTCCAAAATGTTGAAAGGAACTCGAAACATGTCAACCTTGGTTTTGAGAATCTCTCCCGGAGTTTGAGAGATTTGGACGTGAAAGGGTACCAATCTTGTCGGGGATTGGGAACCCTTCGCCACAATGTCCAAAGTTTCAGCGGGATTTCCAAAATGTTGAAAGGAACTCGAAACATGTCAACCTTGGTTTTGAGAATCTCTCCCGGAGTTTGAGAGATTTGGACGTGAAAGGGTACCAATCTTGTCGGGGATTGGGAACCCTTCGCCAGAATGTCCAAAGTTTCAGCGGGATTTCCAAAATGTTGAGAGGAACTCGAAACATGTCAACCTTGGTTTTGAGAATCTCTCCCGGAGTTTGAGAGATTTGGACGTGAAAGGGTACCAATCTTGTCGGGGATTGGGAACCCTTCGCGAGAATGTCCAAAGTTTCAGCGGGATTTCCAAAATGTTGAAAGGAACTCGAAACATGTCAACCTTGGTTTTGAGAATCTCTCCCGGAGTTTGAGAGATTTGGACGTGAAAGGGTACCAATCTTGTCGGGGATTGGGAACCCTTCGCGAGAATGTCCAAAGTTTCAGCGGGATTTCCAAAATGTTGAGAGGAACTCGAAACATGTCAACCTTGGTTTTGAGAATCTCTCCCGGAGTTTGAGAGATTTGGACGTGAAAGGGTACCAATCTTGTCGGGGATCGGGAACCCTTCGTGAGAATGTCCAAAGTTTCAGCGGGATTTCCAAAATGTTGAAAGGAACTCGAAACATGTCAACCTTGGTTTTGAGAATCTCTCCCGGAGTTTGAGAGATTTGGACGTGAAAGGGTACCAATCTTGTCGCGGATTGGGAACCCTTCGCGAGAATGTCCAAAGTTTCAGCGGGATTTCCAAAATGTTGAAAGGAACTCGAAACATGTCAACCTTGGTTTTGAGAATCTCTCCTGGAGTTTGAGAGATTTGGACGTGAAAGGGTACCAATCTTGTCGGGGATCGGGAACCCTTCGTGAGAATGTCCAAAGTTTCAGCGGGATTTCCAAAATGTTGAAAGGAACTCGAAACATGTCAACCTTGGTTTTGAGAATCTCTCCCGGAGTTTGAGAGATTTGGACGTGAAAGGGTACCAGTCTTGTCGGGGATTGGGAACCCTTCGTGAGAATGTCCAAAGTTTCAGCGGGATTTCCAAAATGTTGAAAGGAACTCGAAACATGTCAACCTTGGTTTTGAGAATCTCTCCCGGAGTTTGAGAGATTTGGACGTGAAAGGGTACCAATCTTGTCAGGGATTGGGAACCCTTCGCCACAATGTCCAAAGTTTCAGCGGGATTTCCAAAATGTTGAAAGGAACTCGAAACGTCAACCTTGGTTTTGAGAATCTCTCCCGGACTTTGAGAGATTTGGACGTGAAAGGGTACCAATCTTGTCGGGGATTGGGAACCCTTCGCGAGAATGTCCAAAGTTTCAGCGGGATTTCCAAAATGTTGAGAGGAACTCGAAACATGTCAACCTTGGTTTTGAGAATCTCTCCCGGAGTTTGAGAGATTTGGACGTGAAAGGGTACCAATCTTGTCGGGGATCGGGAACCCTTCGTGAGAATGTCCAAAGTTTCAGCGGGATTTCCAAAATGTTGAAAGGAACTCGAAACATGTCAACCTTGGTTTTGAGAATCTCTCCCGGAGTTTGAGAGATTTGGACGTGAAAGGGTACCAATCTTCTCGGGGATTGGGAACCCTTCGCCACAATGTCCAAAGTTTCAGCGGGATTTCCAAAATGTTGAAAGGAACTCGAAACATGTCAACCTTGGTTTTGAGAATCTCTCCCGGAGTTTGAGAGATTTGGACGTGAAAGGGTACCAATCTTGTCAGGGATTGGGAACCCTTCGCGAGAATGACCAAAGTTTCAGTGGGATTTCCAAAATGTTGAAAGGAACTCGAAACATGTCAACCTTGGTTTTGAGAATCTCTCCCGGCGTTTGAGAGATTTGGACATGAAAGGGTACCAATCTTGTCGGGGATTGGGAACCCTTCGCGAGAATGTCCAAAGTTTCAGCGGGATTTCCAAAATGTTGAAAGGAACTCGAAACATGTCAACCTTGGTTTTGAGAATCTCTCCCGGAGTTTGAGAGATTTGGACGTGAAAGGGTACCAGTCTTGTCGGGGATTGGGAACCCTTCGCGAGAATGTCCAAAGTTTCAGCGGGATTTCCAAAATGTTGAAAGGAACTCGAAACATGTCAACCTTGGTTTTGAGAATCTCTCCCGGAGTTTGAGAGATTTAGACATGAAAGGGTACCAATCTTGTCGGGGATCGGGAAGCCTTCGTGAGAATGTCCAAAGTTTCAGCGGGATTTCCAAAATGTTGAAAGGAACTCGAAACATGTCAACCTTGGTTTTGAGAATCTCTCCCGGAGTTTGAGAGATTTGGACGTGAAAGGGTACCAATCTTGTCGGGGATTGGGAACCCTTCGCCACAATGTCCAAAGTTTCAGCGGGATTTCCAAAATGTTGAAAGGAACTCGAAACATGTCAACCTTGGTTTTGAGAATCTCTCCCGGCGCTTGAGAGATTTGGACATGAAAGTGTACCAATCTTGTCGGGGATTGGGAACCCTTCGCCACAATGTCCAAAGTTTCAGCGGGATTTCCAAAATGTTGAAAGGAACTCGAAACATGTCAACCATGGTTTTGAGAATCTCTCCCGGAGTTTGAGAGATTTGGACGTGAAAGGGTACCAGTCGTGTCGCGGATTGGGAACCCTTCGCGAGAATGACCAAAGTTTCAGCGGGATTTCCAAAATGTTGAAAGGAACTCGAAACATGTCAACCATGGTTTTGAGAATCTCCCCCGGAGTTTGAGAGATTTGGACGTGAAAGGATACCAATCTTGTCGAAGATTGGGAACCCTTCGCGAGAATGTCCAAAGTTTCAGCGGGATTTCCAAAATGTTGAAAGGAACTCGAAACATGTCAACCTTGGTTTTGAGAATCTCTCCCGGACTTTGAGAGATTTGGACGTGAAAGGGTACCAATCTTGTCAGGGATTGGGAACCCTTCGCCAGAATATCCAAACTTTCAGCGGGATTTCCAAAATGTTGAAAGGAACTCGAAACATGTCAACCTTGGTTTTGAGAATCTCTCCCAGAGTTTGAGAGATTTGGATGTGAAAGGGTACCAATCTTGTCAGGGATTGGGAACCCTTCACGAGAATGTCCAAAGTTTAAGCGGGATTTCCAAAATGTTGAAAGGAACTCGAAACATGTCAACCTTGGTTTTGAGAATCTCTCCCGGAGTTTGAGAGATTTGGACGTGAAAGGGTACCAATCTTGTCGGGGATTGGGAACCCTTCGCGAGAATGTCCAAAGTTTCAGCGGGATTTCCAAAATGTTGAAAGGAACTCGAAACATGTCAACCTTGGTTTTGAGAATCTCTCCCGGAGTTTGAGAGATTTGGACGTGAAAGGGTACCAATCTTGTCGGGGATCGGGAACCATTCGTGAGAATGTCCAAAGTTTCAGGGGGATTTCCAAAATGTTGAAAGGAACTCGAAACATGTCAACCTTGGTTTTGAGAATCTCTCCCGGAGTTTGAGAGATTTGGACGTGAAAGGGTACCAATCTTGTCGGGGATTGGGAACCCTTCGCCACAATGTCCAAAGTTTCAGCGGGATTTCCAAAATGTTGAAAGGAACTCGAAACATGTCAACCTTGGTTTTGAGAATCTCTCCCGGAGTTTGAGAGATTTGGACGTGAAAGGGTACCAATCTTGTCGGGGATTGGGAACCCTTCGCCAGAATGTCCAAAGTTTCAGCGGGATTTCCAAAATGTTGAGAGGAACTCGAAACATGTCAACCTTGGTTTTGAGAATCTCTCCCGGAGTTTGAGAGATTTGGACGTGAAAGGGTACCAATCTTGTCGGGGATTGGGAACCCTTCGCGAGAATGTCCAAAGTTTCAGCGGGATTTCCAAAATGTTGAAAGGAACTCGAAACATGTCAACCTTGGTTTTGAGAATCTCTCCCGGAGTTTGAGAGATTTGGACGTGAAAGGGTACCAATCTTGTCGGGGATTGGGAACCCTTCGCGAGAATGTCCAAAGTTTCAGCGGGATTTCCAAAATGTTGAGAGGAACTCGAAACATGTCAACCTTGGTTTTGAGAATCTCTCCCGGAGTTTGAGAGATTTGGACGTGAAAGGGTACCAATCTTGTCGGGGATCGGGAACCCTTCGTGAGAATGTCCAAAGTTTCAGCGGGATTTCCAAAATGTTGAAAGGAACTCGAAACATGTCAACCTTGGTTTTGAGAATCTCTCCCGGAGTTTGAGAGATTTGGACGTGAAAGGGTACCAATCTTGTCGCGGATTGGGAACCCTTCGCGAGAATGTCCAAAGTTTCAGCGGGATTTCCAAAATGTTGAAAGGAACTCGAAACATGTCAACCTTGGTTTTGAGAATCTCTCCTGGAGTTTGAGAGATTTGGACGTGAAAGGGTACCAATCTTGTCGGGGATCGGGAACCCTTCGTGAGAATGTCCAAAGTTTCAGCGGGATTTCCAAAATGTTGAAAGGAACTCGAAACATGTCAACCTTGGTTTTGAGAATCTCTCCCGGAGTTTGAGAGATTTGGACGTGAAAGGGTACCAGTCTTGTCGGGGATTGGGAACCCTTCGTGAGAATGTCCAAAGTTTCAGCGGGATTTCCAAAATGTTGAAAGGAACTCGAAACATGTCAACCTTGGTTTTGAGAATCTCTCCCGGAGTTTGAGAGATTTGGACGTGAAAGGGTACCAATCTTGTCAGGGATTGGGAACCCTTCGCCACAATGTCCAAAGTTTCAGCGGGATTTCCAAAATGTTGAAAGGAACTCGAAACGTCAACCTTGGTTTTGAGAATCTCTCCCGGACTTTGAGAGATTTGGACGTGAAAGGGTACCAATCTTGTCGGGGATTGGGAACCCTTCGCGAGAATGTCCAAAGTTTCAGCGGGATTTCCAAAATGTTGAGAGGAACTCGAAACATGTCAACCTTGGTTTTGAGAATCTCTCCCGGAGTTTGAGAGATTTGGACGTGAAAGGGTACCAATCTTGTCGGGGATCGGGAACCCTTCGTGAGAATGTCCAAAGTTTCAGCGGGATTTCCAAAATGTTGAAAGGAACTCGAAACATGTCAACCTTGGTTTTGAGAATCTCTCCCGGAGTTTGAGAGATTTGGACGTGAAAGGGTACCAATCTTCTCGGGGATTGGGAACCCTTCGCCACAATGTCCAAAGTTTCAGCGGGATTTCCAAAATGTTGAAAGGAACTCGAAACATGTCAACCTTGGTTTTGAGAATCTCTCCCGGAGTTTGAGAGATTTGGACGTGAAAGGGTACCAATCTTGTCAGGGATTGGGAACCCTTCGCGAGAATGACCAAAGTTTCAGTGGGATTTCCAAAATGTTGAAAGGAACTCGAAACATGTCAACCTTGGTTTTGAGAATCTCTCCCGGCGTTTGAGAGATTTGGACATGAAAGGGTACCAATCTTGTCGGGGATTGGGAACCCTTCGCGAGAATGTCCAAAGTTTCAGCGGGATTTCCAAAATGTTGAAAGGAACTCGAAACATGTCAACCTTGGTTTTGAGAATCTCTCCCGGAGTTTGAGAGATTTGGACGTGAAAGGGTACCAGTCTTGTCGGGGATTGGGAACCCTTCGCGAGAATGTCCAAAGTTTCAGCGGGATTTCCAAAATGTTGAAAGGAACTCGAAACATGTCAACCTTGGTTTTGAGAATCTCTCCCGGAGTTTGAGAGATTTAGACATGAAAGGGTACCAATCTTGTCGGGGATCGGGAAGCCTTCGTGAGAATGTCCAAAGTTTCAGCGGGATTTCCAAAATGTTGAAAGGAACTCGAAACATGTCAACCTTGGTTTTGAGAATCTCTGCCGGAGTTTGAGAGATTTGGACTTGAAAGGGTACCAGTCTTGTCGTGGATTGGGAACCCTTCGCGAGAATGACCAAAGTTTCAGTGGGATTTCCAAAATGTTGAAAGGAACTCGAAAAATGTCAACCTTGGTTTTGAGAATCTCTCCCGGAGTTTGAGAGATTTGGACGTGAAAGGGTACTAATCTTGTCGGGGATTGGGAACCCTTTGCGAGAATGTCCAAAGTTTCAGCGGGATTTCCAAAATGTTGAAAGGAACTCGAAACATGTCAACCATGGTTTTGAGAATCTCTCCCGGAGTTTGAGAGATTTCTACGTGAAAGGGTAACAATCTTGTCGAAGCTTGGGAACCTTTCGCGACAATGTCCAAAGTTTCAGCGGGATTTCCAAAATGTTGAAAGGAACTCAAAACATGTCAACCTTGGTTTTGAGAATCTCTCCCGGACTTTGAGAGATTTGGACGTGAAAGGGTACCAATCTTGTCAGGGATTGGGAACCCTTCGCCAGAATATCCAAACTTTCAGCAGGATTTCCAAAATGTTGAAAGGAACTCGAAACATGTCAACCTTGGTTTTGAGAATCTCTCCCGGAGTTTGAGAGATTTGGACGTGAAAGGGTACCAATCTTGTCCGGGATCGGGAACCCTTCGCGAGAATGTCCAAAGTTTCAGCGGGATTTCCAAAATGTTGAAAGGAACTTGAAACATGTCAACCTTGGTTTTGAGAATCTCTCCCGGAGTTTGAGAGATTTGGACGTGAAAGGGTACCAATCTTGTCGGGGATGGGAACCCTTCGCGAGAATGTCCAAAGTTTCAGCGGGATTTCCAAAATGTTGAAAGGAACTCGAAACATGTCAACCTTGGTTTTGAGAATCTCTCCCGGAGTCTGAGAGATTTGGACGTGAAAGGGTACCAGTCTTGTCGGGGTTTGGCAACCCTTCGCCAGAATGTCCAAAGTTTCAGCGGGATTTCCAAAATGTTGAAAGGAACTCGAAACATGTCAACCTTGGTTTTGAGAATCTCTCCCGGAGTTTGAGAGATTTGGACGTGAAAGGGTACCAATCTTGTCGGGGATTGGGAACCCTTCGCGAGAATGTCCAAAGTTTCAGCGGGATTTCCAAAATGTTGAAAGGAACTCGAAACATGTCAACCTTGGTTTTGAGAATCTCTCCCGGAGTTTGAGAGATTTGGACGTGAAAGGGTACCAGTCTTGTCGGGGATTGGGAACCCTTCGCGAGAATGTCCAAAGTTTCAGCGGGATTTCCAAAATGTTGAAAGGAACTCGAATCATGTCAACCTTGGTTTTGAGAATCTCTCCCGGAGTTTGAGAGATTTGGACGTGAAAGGGTACCAATCTTGTCGGGGATTGGGAACCCTTCGCGAGAATGTCCAAAGTTTCAGCGGGATTTCCAAAATGTTGAAAGGAACTCGAAACATGTCAACCTTGGTTTTGAGAATCTCTCCCGGAGTTTGAGAGATTTGGACGTGAAAGGGTACCAATCTTGTCAGGGATTGGGAACCCTTCGCCAGAATATCCAAACTTTCAGCAGTATTTCCAAAATGTTGAAAGGAACTCGAAACATGTCAACCTTGGTTTTGAGAATCTCTCCCGGAGTTTGAGAGATTTGGACGTGAAAGGGTACCAGTCTTGTCGGGGATTGGGAACCCTTCGCGAGAATGTCCAAAGTTTCAGCGGGATTTCCAAAATGTTGAAAGGAACTCGAAGCATGTCAAGCTTGGTTTTGAGAATCTCTCCCGGTGTTTGAGAGATTTGGACGTGAAAGGGTACCAATCTTGTCGGGGATTGGGAACCCTTCGCGAGAATGTCCAAAGTTTCAGCGGGATTTCCAAAATGTTGAAAGGAACTCGAACCATGTCAACCTTGGTTTTGAGAATCTCTCCCGGAGTTTGAGAGATTTGGACGTGAAAGGGTACCAATCTTGTCAGGGATTGGGAAGCCTTCGCCAGAATATCCAAACTTTCAGCAGGATTTCCAAAATGTTGAAAGGAACTCGAAACATGTCAACCTTGGTTTTGAGAATCTCTCCCGGAGTTTGAGAGATTTGGACGTGAAAGGGTACCAATCTTGTCGGGGATCGGGAACCCTTCGCGAGAATGTCCAAAGTTTCAGCGGGATTTCCAAAATGTTGAAAGAAACTCAAAACATGTCAACCTTGGTTTTGAGAATCTCTCCCGGAGTTTGAGAGATTTGGACGTGAAAGGGTACCAATCTTGTCGGGGATTGGGAACCCTTCGCGACAATGTCCAAAGTTTCAGCGGGATTTCCAAAATGTTGAAAGGAACTCGAAACATGTCGACCTTGGTTTTGAGAATCTCTGCCGGAGTTTGAGAGATTTGGACGTGAAAGTGTACCGATCTTGTCGGGGATTGGGAACCCTTCACGATAATGTCCAAAGTTTCAGGGGGATTTCCAAAATGTTGGGAGGAACTCGAACCATGTCAACCTTGGTTTTGAGAATCTCTCCCGGAGTTTGAGAGATTTGGACGTGAAAGGGTGCCAATCTTGTCGGGGATTGGGAACCCTTCGCGAGAATGTCCAAAGTTTCAGCGGGATTTCCAAAATGTTGAAAGGAACTCGAACCATGTCAACCTTGGTTTTGAGAATCTCTCCCGGAGTTTGAGAGATTTGGACGTGAAAGGGTACCAATCTTGTCGGGGATTGGGAACCCTTCGCAAGAATGTCCAAAGTTTCAGCGGGATTTCCAAAATGTTGAAAGGAACTCGAAACATGTCAACCTTGGTTTTGAGAATCTCTGCCGGAGTTTGAGAGATTTGGACGTGAAAGGGTACCAATCTTGTCGGGGATTGGGAACCCTTCGCGAGAATGTCCAAAGTTTCAGCGGGATTTCCAAAATGTTGAAAGGAACTCGAAACATGTCAACCATGATTTTGAGAATCTCTCCCGGAGTTTGAGAGATTTGGACGTGAAAGGGTACCAATCTTGTCGGGGATTGGGAACCCTTCGCGAGAATGTCCAAAGTTTCAGCGGGATTTCCAAAATGTTGAAAGGAACTCGAACCATGTCAACCTTGGTTTTGAGAATCTCTCCCGGACTTTGAGAGATTTGGACGTGAAAGGGTACCAATCTTGTCGGGGGTTGGGAACCCTTCGCCAGAATATCCAAACTTTCAGCAGGATTTCCAAAATGTTGAAAGGAACTCGAAACATGTCAACCTTGGTTTTGAGAATCTCTCCCGGAGTTTGAGAGATTTGGACGTGAAAGGGTACCAATCTTGTCGGGGATCGGGAACCCTTCGCGAGAATGTCCAAAGTTTCAGCGGGATTTCCAAAATGTTGAAAGGAACTCGAAACATGTCAACCTTGGTTTTGAGAATCTCTCCCGGAGTTTGAGAGATTTGGACGTGAAAGGGTACCAATCTTGTCGGGGATTGGGAACCCTTCGCGACAATGTCCAAAGTTTCAGCGGGATTTCCAAAATGTTGAAAGGAACTCGAACCATGTCAACCTTGGTTTTGAGAATCTCTCCCGGACTTTGAGAGATTTGGACGTGAAAGGGTACCAATCTTGTCGGGGGTTGGGAACCCTTCGCCAGAATATCCAAACTTTCAGCAGGATTTCCAAAATGTTGAAAGGAACTCGAAACATGTCAACCTTGGTTTTGAGAATCTCTCCCGGAGTTTGAGAGATTTGGACGTGAAAGGGTACCAATCTTGTCGGGGATCGGGAACCCTTCGCGAGAATGTCCAAAGTTTCAGCGGGATTTCCAAAATGTTGAAAGGAACTCGAAACATGTCAACCTTGGTTTTGAGAATCTCTCCCGGAGTTTGAGAGATTTGGACGTGAAAGGGTACCAATCTTGTCGGGGATTGGGAACCCTTCGCGACAATGTCCAAAGTTTCAGCGGGATTTCCAAAATGTTGAAAGGAACTCGAAACATGTCGACCTTGGTTTTGAGAATCTCTGCCGGAGTTTGAGAGATTTGGACGTGAAAGTGTACCGATCTTGTCGGGGATTGGGAACCCTTCGCGAGAATGTCCAAAGTTTCAGCGGGATTTCCAAAATGTTGAAAGGAACTCGAAGCATGTCAAGCTTGGTTTTGAGAATCTCTCCCGGTGTTTGAGAGATTTGGACGTGAAAGGGTACCAATCTTGTCGGGGATTGGGAACCCTTCGCGAGAATGTCCAAAGTTTCAGCGGGATTTCCAAAATGTTGAAAGGAACTCGAACCATGTCAACCTTGGTTTTGAGAATCTCTCCCGGAGTTTGAGAGATTTCTACGTGAAAGGGTAACAATCTTGTCGAAGCTTGGGAACCTTTCGCGACAATGTCCAAAGTTTCAGCGGGATTTCCAAAATGTTGAAAGGAACTCAAAACATGTCAACCTTGGTTTTGAGAATCTCTCCCGGAGTCTGAGAGATTTGGACGTGAAAGGGTACCAGTCTTGTCGGGGATTGGCAACCCTTCGCGAGAATGTCCAAAGTTTCAGCGGGATTTCCAAAATGTTGAAAGGAACTCGAAACATGTCAACCTTGGTTTTGAGAATCTCTCCCGGAGTTTGAGAGATTTGGACGTGAAAGGGTACCAATCTTGTCGGGGATTGGGAACCCTTCGCGAGAATGTCCAAAGTTTCAGCGGGATTTCCAAAATGTTGAAAGGAACTCGAACCATGTCAACCATGGTTTTGAGAATCTCTCCCGGAGTTTGAGAGATTTGGACGTGAAAGGGTACCAATCTTGTCGGGGATTGGGAACCCTTCGCGAGAATGTCCAAAGTTTCAGCGGGATTTCCAAAATGTTGAAAGGAACTCGAAACGTTTCAACCATGGTTTTGAGAATCTCTCCCGGAGTTTGAGAGATTTGGACGTGAAAGGGTACCAATCTTGTCGGGGATAGGGAACCCTTCGCGAGAATGTCCAAAGTTTCAGCGGGATTTCCAAAATGTTGAAAGGAACTCGAAACATGTCAACCTTGGTTTTGAGAATCTCTCCCGGAGTCTGAGAGATTTGGACGTGAAAGGGTACCAATCTTGTCGGGGATTGGGAACCCTTCGCGAGAATGTCCAAAGTTTCAGCGGGATTTCCAAAATGTTGAAAGGAACTCGAACCATGTCAACCTTGGTTTTGAGAATCTCTCCCGGAGTTTGAGAGATTTGGACGTGAAAGGGTACCAATCTTGTCGGGGATTGGGAACCCTTCACGAGAATGTCCAAAGTTTCAGCGGGATTTCCAAAATGTTGAAAGGAACTCGAAACATCTCAACCTTGGTTTTGAGAATCTCTCCCGGAGTCTGAGAGATTTGGACGTGAAAGGGTACCAATCTTGTCGGGGATTGGGAACCCTTCGCGAGAATGTCCAAAGTTTCGGTGGGATTTCCAAAATGTTGAAAGGAACTCGAAACATGTCAACCTTGGTTTTGAGAATCTCTGCCGGAGTTTGAGAGATTTGGACGTGAAAGTGTACCAATCTTGTCGGGGATTGGGAACCCTTCGCGACAATGTCCAAAGTTGCAGCGGGATTTTTAAAATGTTGAAAGGAACTCGAAACATGTCAACCTTGGTTTTGAGAATCTCTCCCGGAGTTTGAGAGATTTGGACGTTAAAGGGTACCAATCTTGTCGGGGATTGGGAACCCTTCGCCAGAATGTCCAAAGTTTCAGCGGGATTTCCAAAATGTTGAAAGGAACTCGAAACATGTCGACCTTGGTTTTGAGAATCTCTCCCGGAGTTTGAGAGATTTGGACGTGAAAGGGTACCGATCTTGTCGGGGATTGGGAACCCTTCATGATAATGTCCAAAGTTTCAGCGGGATTTCCAAAATGTTGAGAGGAACTCGAAACATGTCAACCTTGGTTTTGAGAATCTCTCCCGGAGTTTGAGAGATTTGGACGTGAAAGGGTGCCAATCTTGTCGGGCATTGGGAACCCTTCGCGACAATGTCCAAAGTTTCAGCTGGATTTCCAAAATGTTGAAAGGAACTCGAACCATGTCAACCTTGGTTTTGAGAATATCTCCCGGAGTTTGAGAGATTTGGACGTGAAAGGGTACCAATCTTGTCGGGGATTGGGAACCCCTCACGAGAATGTCCAAAGTTTCAGCGGGATTTCCAAAATGTTGAAAGGAACTCGAAACATGTCAACCTTGGTTTTGAGAATCTCTCCCGGAGTTTGAGAGATTTGGACGTGAAAGGGTACCAGTCTTGTCGGGGATTGGGAACCCTTCGCGAGAATGTCCAAAGTTTCAGCGTGATTTCCAAAATGTTGAAAGGAACTCGAAACATGTCAACCTTGGTTTTGAGAATCTCTCCCGGAGTTTGAGAGATTTGGACGTGAAAGGGTACCAATCTTGTCGGGGATTGGGAACCCTTCGCGAGAAAGTCCAAAGTTTCAGCGGGATTTCCAAAGTGTTGAAAGGAACTCGAAACATGTCAACCTTGGTTTTGAGAATCTCTCCCGGAGTTTGAGAGATTTGGACGTGAAAGGGTACCAATCTTGTCGGGGATTGGGAACCCTTCGCGAGAATGTCCAAAGTTTCAGCGGGATTTCCAAAATGTTGAAAGGAACTCGAAACATGTCAACCTTGGTTTTGAGAATCTCTCCCGGAGTTTGAGAGATTTGGACGTGAAAGGATACCAATCTTGTCGAAGATTGGGAACCCTTCGCGAGAATGTCCAAAGTTTCAGCGGGATTTCCAAAATGTTGAAAGGAACTCGAAACATGTCAACCTTGGTTTTGAGAATCTCTCCCGGACTTTGAGAGATTTGGACGTGAAAGGGTACCAATCTTGTCAGGGATTGGGAACCCTTCGCCAGAATATCCAAACTTTCATCGGGATTTCCAAAATGTTGAAAGGAACTCGAAACATGTCAACCTTGGTTTTGAGAATCTCTCCCGGAGTTTGAGAGATTTGGACGTGAAAGGGTACCAATCTTGTCGCGGATTGGGAACCCTTCGCGAGAATGTCCAAAGTTTCAGCGGGATTTCCAAAATGTTGAAAGGAACTCGAACCATGTCAACCTTGGTTTTGAGAATCTCTCCCGGAGTTTGAGAGATTTGCACGTGAAAGGGTACCAATCTTGTCGGGGATTGGGAACCCTTCGCGAGAATGTCCAAAGTTTCAGCGGGATTTCCAAAATGTTGAGAGGAACTCGAACTATGTCAACCTTGGTTTTGAGAATCTCTCCCGGAGTTTGAGAGATTTGGACGTGAAAGGGTACCAATCTTGTCGGGGATTGGGAACCCTTCACGAGAATGTCCAAAGTTTCAGCGGGATTTCCAAAATGTTGAAAGGAACTCGAAACATGTCAACCTTGGTTTTGAGAATCTCTCCCGGAGTCTGAGAGATTTGGACGTGAAAGGGTACCAATCTTGTCGGGGATTGGGAACCCTTCGCGAGAATGTCCAAAGTTTCGGTGGGATTTCCAAAATGTTGAAAGGAACTCGAAACATGTCAACCTTGGTTTTGAGAATCTCTGCCGGAGTTTGAGAGATTTGGACGTGAAAGTGTACCAATCTTGTCGGGGATTGGGAACCCTTCGCGACAATGTCCAAAGTTGCAGCGGGATTTTTAAAATGTTGAAAGGAACTCGAAACATGTCAACCTTGGTTTTGAGAATCTCTCCCGGAGTTTGAGAGATTTGGACGTTAAAGGGTACCAATCTTGTCGGGGATTGGGAACCCTTCGCCAGAATGTCCAAAGTTTCAGCGGGATTTCCAAAATGTTGAAAGGAACTCGAAACATGTCGACCTTGGTTTTGAGAATCTCTCCCGGAGTTTGAGAGATTTGGACGTGAAAGGGTACCGATCTTGTCGGGGATTGGGAACCCTTCATGATAATGTCCAAAGTTTCAGCGGGATTTCCAAAATGTTGAGAGGAACTCGAAACATGTCAACCTTGGTTTTGAGAATCTCTCCCGGAGTTTGAGAGATTTGGACGTGAAAGGGTGCCAATCTTGTCGGGCATTGGGAACCCTTCGCGACAATGTCCAAAGTTTCAGCTGGATTTCCAAAATGTTGAAAGGAACTCGAACCATGTCAACCTTGGTTTTGAGAATATCTCCCGGAGTTTGAGAGATTTGGACGTGAAAGGGTACCAATCTTGTCGGGGATTGGGAACCCCTCACGAGAATGTCCAAAGTTTCAGCGGGATTTCCAAAATGTTGAAAGGAACTCGAAACATGTCAACCTTGGTTTTGAGAATCTCTCCCGGAGTTTGAGAGATTTGGACGTGAAAGGGTACCAGTCTTGTCGGGGATTGGGAACCCTTCGCGAGAATGTCCAAAGTTTCAGCGTGATTTCCAAAATGTTGAAAGGAACTCGAAACATGTCAACCTTGGTTTTGAGAATCTCTCCCGGAGTTTGAGAGATTTGGACGTGAAAGGGTACCAATCTTGTCGGGGATTGGGAACCCTTCGCGAGAAAGTCCAAAGTTTCAGCGGGATTTCCAAAGTGTTGAAAGGAACTCGAAACATGTCAACCTTGGTTTTGAGAATCTCTCCCGGAGTTTGAGAGATTTGGACGTGAAAGGGTACCAATCTTGTCGGGGATTGGGAACCCTTCGCGAGAATGTCCAAAGTTTCAGCGGGATTTCCAAAATGTTGAAAGGAACTCGAAACATGTCAACCTTGGTTTTGAGAATCTCTCCCGGAGTTTGAGAGATTTGGACGTGAAAGGATACCAATCTTGTCGAAGATTGGGAACCCTTCGCGAGAATGTCCAAAGTTTCAGCGGGATTTCCAAAATGTTGAAAGGAACTCGAAACATGTCAACCTTGGTTTTGAGAATCTCTCCCGGACTTTGAGAGATTTGGACGTGAAAGGGTACCAATCTTGTCAGGGATTGGGAACCCTTCGCCAGAATATCCAAACTTTCATCGGGATTTCCAAAATGTTGAAAGGAACTCGAAACATGTCAACCTTGGTTTTGAGAATCTCTCCCGGAGTTTGAGAGATTTGGACGTGAAAGGGTACCAATCTTGTCGCGGATTGGGAACCCTTCGCGAGAATGTCCAAAGTTTCAGCGGGATTTCCAAAATGTTGAAAGGAACTCGAACCATGTCAACCTTGGTTTTGAGAATCTCTCCCGGAGTTTGAGAGATTTGGACGTGAAAGGGTACCAATCTTGTCGGGGATTGGGAACCCTTCGCGAGAATGTCCAAAGTTTCAGCGGGATTTCCAAAATGTTGAGAGGAACTCGAACTATGTCAACCTTGGTTTTGAGAATCTCTCCCGGAGTTTGAGAGATTTGGACGTGAAAGGGTACCAATCTTGTCGGGGATTGGGAACCCTTCGCGAGAATGTCCAAAGTTTCAGCGGGATTTCCAAAATGTTGAAAGGAACTCGAAACATGTCAACCTTGGTTTTGAGAATCTCTCCCGGAGTTTGAGAGATTTGGACGTGAAAGGGTACCAATCTTGTCGGGGATTGGGAACCCTTCGCGAGAATGTCCAAAGTTTCAGCGGGATTTCCAAAATGTTGAAAGGAACTCGAAACATGTCAACCTTGGTTTTGAGAATCTCTCCCGGAGTTTGAGAGATTTGGACGTGAAAGGGTACCAATCTTCTCGGGGATTGGGAACCCTTCGCGAGAATGTCCAAAGTTTCAGGGGGATTTCCAAAATGTTGAAAGGAACTCGAAACATGTCAACCTTGGTTTTGAGAATCTCTCCCGGAGTTTGAGAGATTTGGACGTGAAAGGGTACCAATCTTGTCGGGGATTGGGAACCCTTCGCCACAATGTCCAAAGTTTCAGCGGGATTTCCAAACTGTTGAAAGGAACTCGAAACATGTCAACCTTGGTTTTGAGAATCTCTCCCGGAGTTTGAGAGATTTGGACGTGAAAGGGTACCAATCTTGTCGGGGATTGGGAACCCTTCGCCACAATGTCCAAAGTTTCAGCGGGATTTCCAAAATGTTGAAAGGAACTCGAAACATGTCAACCTTGGTTTTGAGAATCTCTCCCGGACTTTGAGAGATTTGGACATGAAAGGTACCAATCTTGTCAGGGATTGGGAACCCTTCGCCAGAATATCCAAACTTTCAGCGGGATTTCCAAAATGTTGAAAGGAACTCGAACCATGTCAACCTTGGTTTTGAGAATCTCTCCCAGAGTTTGAGAGATTTGGATGTGAAAGGGTACCAATCTTGTCAGGGATTGGGAACCCTTCACGAGAATGTCCAAAGTTTAAGCGGGATTTCCAAAATGTTGAAAGGAACTCGAAACATGTCAACCTTGGTTTTGAGAATCTCTCCCGGAGTTTGAGAGATTTGGACGTTAAAGGGTACCAATCTTGTCGGGGATTGGGAACCCTTCGCGAGAATGTCCAAAGTTTCAGCGGGATTTCCAAAATGTTGAAAGGAACTCGAAACATGTCAACCTTGGTTTTGAGAATCTCTCCCGGAGTTTGAGAGATTTGGACGTGAAAGGGTACCAATCTTGTCGGGGATCGGGAACCCTTCGTGAGAATGTCCAAAGTTTCAGGGGGATTTCCAAAATGTTGAAAGGAACTCGAAACATGTCAACCTTGGTTTTGAGAATCTCTCCCGGAGTTTGAGAGATTTGGACGTGAAAGAGTACCAATCTTGTCGGGGATTGGGAACCCTTCGCCACAATGTCCAAAGTTTCAGCGGGATTTCCAAAATGTTGAAAGGAACTCGAAACATGTCAACCTTGGTTTTGAGAATCTCTCCCGGAGTTTGAGAGATTTGGACGTGAAAGGGTACCAATCTTGTCGGGGATTGGGAACCCTTCGCGAGAATGTCCAAAGTTTCAGCGGGATTTCCAAAATTTTGAGAGGAACTCGAAACATGTCAACCTTGGTTTTGAGAATCTCTCCCGGAGTTTGAGAGATTTGGACGTGAAAGGGTACCAATCTTGTCGGGGATTGGGAACCCTTCGCGAGAATGTCCAAAGTTTCAGTGGGATTTCCAAAATGTTGAAAGGAACTCGAAACATGTCAACCTTGGTTTTGAGAATCTCTCCCGGAGTTTGAGAGATTTGGACGTGAAAGGGTACCAATCTTGTCGGGGATTGGGAACCCTTCGCGAGAATGTCCAAAGTTTCAGCGGGATTTCCAAAATGTTGAGAGGAACTCGAAACATGTCAACCTTGGTTTTGAGAATCTCTCCCGGAGTTTGAGAGATTTGGACGTGAAAGGGTACCAATCTTGTCGGGGATCGGGAACCCTTCGCGAGAATGTCCAAAGTTTCAGCGGGATTTCCAAAATGTTGAAAGGAACTCGAAACATGTCAACCTTGGTTTTGAGAATCTCTCCCGGAGTTTGAGAGATTTGGACGTGAAAGGGTACCAATCTTGTCGGGGATTGGGAACCCTTCGCCACAATGTCCAAAGTTTCAGCGGGATTTCCAAAATGTTGAAAGGAACTCGAAACATGTCAACCTTGGTTTTGAGAATCTCTCCCGGAGTTTGAGAGATTTGGACGTGAAAGGGTACCAATCTTGTCGGGGATCGGGAACCCTTCGTGAGAATGTCCAAAGTTTCAGCGGGATTTCCAAAATGTTGAAAGGAACTCGAAACATGTCAACCTTGGTTTTGAGAATCTCTCCCGGAGTTTGAGAGATTTGGACGTGAAAGGGTACCAGTCTTGTCGGGGATTGGGAACCCTTCGTGAGAATGTCCAAAGTTCCAGCGGGATTTCCAAAATGTTGAAAGGAACTCGAAACATGTCAACCTTGGTTTTGAGAATCTCTCCCGGAGTTTGAGAGATTTGGACGTGAAAGGGTACCAATCTTGTCGGGGATTGGGAACCCTTCGCGAGAATGTCCAAAGTTTCAGCGGGATTTCCAAAATGTTGAAAGGAACTCGAAACATGTCAACCTTGGTTTTGAGAATCTCTCCCGGACTTTGAGAGATTTGGACGTGAAAGGGTACCAATCTTGTCGGGGATCGGGAACCCTTCGTGAGAATGTCCAAAGTTTCAGCGGGATTTCCAAAATGTTGAAAGGAACTCGAAACATGTCAACCTTGGTTTTGAGAATCTCTCCCGGAGTTTGAGAGATTTGGACGTGAAAGGGTACCAATCTTGTCGGGGATTGGGAACCCTTCGCCACAATGTCCAAAGTTTCAGCGGGATTTCCAAAATGTTGAAAGGAACTCGAAACATGTCAACCTTGGTTTTGAGAATCTCTCCCGGAGTTTGAGAGATTTGGACGTGAAAGGGTACCAATCTTGTCGGGGATTGGGAACCCTTCGCGAGAATGTCCAAAGTTTCAGCGGGATTTCCAAAATGTTGAGAGGAACTCGAAACATGTCAACCTTGGTTTTGAGAATCTCTCCCGGAGTTTGAGAGATTTGGACGTGAAAGGGTACCAATCTTGTCGGGGATCGGGAACCCTTCGTGAGAATGTCCAAAGTTTCAGGGGGATTTCCAAAATGTTGAAAGGAACTCGAAACATGTCAACCTTGGTTTTGAGAATCTCTCCCGGAGTTTGAGAGATTTGGACGTGAAAGGGTACCAATCTTGTCGGGGATTGGGAACCCTTCGCCACAATGTCCAAAGTTTCAGCGGGATTTCCAAAATGTTGAAAGGAACTCGAAACATGTCAACCTTGGTTTTGAGAATCTCTCCCGGAGTTTGAGAGATTTGGACGTGAAAGGGTACCAATCTTGTCGGGGATTGGGAACCCTTCGCGAGAATGTCCAAAGTTTCAGCGGGATTTCCAAAATGTTGAAAGGAACTCGAAACATGTCAACCTTGGTTTTGAGAATCTCTCCCGGTGTTTGAGAGATTTGGACATGAAAGGGTACCAATCTTGTCGGGGATTGGGAACCCTTCGCGAGAATGTCCAAAGTTTCAGCGGGATTTCCAAAATGTTGAAAGGAACTCGAAACATGTCAACCTTGGTTTTGAGAATCTCTCCCGGAGTTTGAGAGATTTGGACGTGAAAGGGTACCAGTCTTGTCGGGGATTGGGAACCCTTCGCGAGAATGTCCAAAGTTTCAGCGGGATTTCCAAAATGTTGAAAGGAACTCGAAACATGTCAACCTTGCTTTTGAGAATCTCTCCCGGAGTTTGAGAGATTTAGACATGAAAGGGTACCAATCTTGTCGGGGATCGGGAAGCCTTCGTGAGAATGTCCAAAGTTTCAGCGGGATTTCCAAAATGTTGAAAGGAACTCGAAACATGTCAACCTTGGTTTTGAGAATCTCTCCCGGAGTTTGAGAGATTTGGACTTGAAAGGGTACCAGTATTGTCTGGGATTGGGAACCCTTCGCGAGAATGACCAAAGTTTCAGTGGGATTTCCAAAATGTTGAAAGGAACTCGAAAAATGTCAACCTTGGTTTTGAGAATCTCTCCCGGAGTTTGAGAGATTTGGACGTGAAAGGGTACTAATCTTGTCGGGGATTGGGAACCCTTTGCGAGAATGTCCAAAGTTTCAGCGGGATTTCCAAAATGTTGAAAGGAACTCGAAACATGTCAACCATGGTTTTGAGAATCTCTCCCGGAGTTTGAGAGATTTCTACGTGAAAGGGTAACAATCTTGTCGAAGCTTGGGAACTCTTCGCGACAATGTCCAAAGTTTCAGCGGGATTTCCAAAATGTTGAAAGGAACTCAAAACATGTCAACCTTGGTTTTGAGAATCTCTCCCGGACTTTGAGAGATTTGGACGTGAAAGGGTACCAATCTTGTCAGGGATTGGGAACCCTTCGCCAGAATATCCAAACTTTCAGCAGGATTTCCAAAATGTTGAAAGGAACTCGAAACATGTCAACCTTGGTTTTGAGAATCTCTCCCGGAGTTTGAGAGATTTGGACGTGAAAGGGTACCAATCTTGTCGGGGATCGGGAACCCTTCGCGAGAATGTCCAAAGTTTCAGCGGGATTTCCAAAATGTTGAAAGGAACTCGAAACATGTCAACCTTGGTTTTGAGAATCTCTCCCGGACTTTGAGAGATTTGGACGTGAAAGGGTACCAATCTTGTCGGGGATGGGAACCCTTCGCGAGAATGTCCAAAGTTTCAGCGGGATTTCCAAAATGTTGAAAGGAACTCGAAACATGTCAACCTTGGTTTTGAGAATCTCTCCCGGAGTCTGAGAGATTTGGACGTGAAAGGGTACCAGTCTTGTCGGGGATTGGCAACCCTTCGCCAGAATGTCCAAAGTTTCAGCGGGATTTCCAAAATGTTGAAAGGAACTCGAAACATGTCAACCTTGGTTTTGAGAATCTCTCCCGGAGTTTGAGAGATTTGGACGTGAAAGGGTGCCAATCTTGTCGGGGATTGGGAACCCTTCGCGAGAATGTCCAAAGTTTCAGCGGGATTTCCAAAATGTTGAAAGGAACTCGAAACATGTCAACCTTGGTTTTGAGAATCTCTCCCGGAGTTTGAGAGATTTGGACGTGAAAGGGTACCAGTCTTGTCGGGGATTGGGAACCCTTCGCGAGAATGTCCAAAGTTTCAGCGGGATTTCCAAAATGTTGAAAGGAACTCGAATCATGTCAACCTTGGTTTTGAGAATCTCTCCCGGAGTTTGAGAGATTTGGACGTGAAAGGGTACCAATCTTGTCGGGGATTGGGAAGCCTTCGCGAGAATGTCCAAAGTTTCAGCGGGATTTCCAAAATGTTGAAAGGAACTCGAACCATGTCAACCTTGGTTTTGAGAATCTCTCCCGGAGTCTGAGAGATTTGGACGTGAAAGGGTACCAATCTTGTCAGGGATTGGGAACCCTTCGCCAGAATATCCAAACTTTCAGCAGTATTTCCAAAATGTTGAAAGGAACTCGAAACATGTCAACCTTGGTTTTGAGAATCTCTCCCGGAGTTTGAGAGATTTGGACGTGAAAGGGTACCAATCTTGTCGGGGATCGGGAACCCTTTGCGAGAATGTCCAAAGTTTCAGCGGGATTTCCAAAATGTTGAAAGGAACTCGAACCATGTCAACCTTGGTTTTGAGAATCTCTCCCGGAGTTTGAGAGATTTGGACGTGAAAGGGTACCAATCTTGTCGGGGATTGGGAACCCTTCGCTAGGATGTCCAAAGTTTCAGCGGGATTTCCAAAATGTTGAAAGGAACTCGAACCATGTCAACCTTGGTTTTGAGAATCTCTCCCGGAGTCTGAGAGATTTGGACGTGAAAGGGTACCAATCTTGTCGGGGATTGGCAACCCTTCGCCAGAATGTCCAAAATTTCAGCGGGATTTCCAAAATGTTGAAAGGAACTCGAAACATGTCAACCTTGGTTTTGAGAATCTCTCCCGGAGTTTGAGAGATTTGGACGTGAAAGGGTACCAATCTTGTCGGGGATTGGGAACCCTTCGCGAGAATGTCCAAAGTTTCAGCGGGATTTCCAAAATGTTGAAAGGAACTCGAAACATGTCAACCTTGGTTTTGAGAATCTCTCCCGGAGTTTGAGAGATTTGGACGTGAAAGGGTACCAGTCTTGTCGGGGATTGGGAACCCTTCGCGAGAATGTCCAAAGTTTCAGCGGGATTTCCAAAATGTTGAAAGGAACTCGAACCATGTCAACCTTGGTTTTGAGAATCTCTGCCGGAGTTTGAGAGATTTGGACGTGAAAGGGTACCAATCTTGTCGGGGATTGGGAACCCTTCGCGAGAATGTCCAAAGTTTCAGCGGGATTTCCAAAATGTTGAAAGGAACTCGAACCATGTCAACCTTGGTTTTGAGAATCTCTCCCGGAGTTTGAGAGATTTGGACGTGAAAGGGTACCAATCTTGTCGGGGATTGGGAACCCTTCGCCAGAATATCCAAACTTTCAGCAGGATTTCCAAAATGTTGAAAGGAACTCGAAACATGTCAACCTTGGTTTTGAGAATCTCTCCCGGAGTTTGAGAGATTTGGACGTGAAAGGGTACCAATCTTGTCGGGGATCGGGAACCCTTCGCGAGAATGTCCAAAGTTTCAGCGGGATTTCCAAAATGTTGAAAGGAACTCGAAACATGTCAACCTTGGTTTTGAGAATCTCTCCCGGAGTTTGAGAGATTTGGACGTGAAAGGGTACCAATCTTGTCGGGGATTGGGAACCCTTCGCGACAATGTCCAAAGTTTCAGCGGGATTTCCAAAATGTTGAAAGGAACTCGAAACATGTCGACCTTGGTTTTGAGAATCTCTGCCGGAGTTTGAGAGATTTGGACGTGAAAGTGTACCGATCTTGTCGGGGATTGGGAACCCTTCACGATAATGTCCAAAGTTTCAGGGGGATTTCCAAAATGTTGGGAGGAACTCGAAACATGTCAACCTTGGTTTTGAGAATCTCTCCCGGAGTTTGAGAGATTTGGACGTGAAAGGGTGCCAATCTTGTCGGGGATTGGGAACCCTTCGCGAGAATGTCCAAAGTTTCAGCGGGATTTCCAAAATGTTGAAAGGAACTCGAACCATGTCAACCTTGATTTTGAGAATCTCTCCCGGAGTTTGAGAGATTTGGACGTGAAAGGGTACCAATCTTGTCGGGGATCGGGAACCCTTCGCAAGAATGTCCAAAGTTTCAGCGGGATTTCCAAAATGTTGAAAGGAACTCGAAACATGTCAACCTTGGTTTTGAGAATCTCTGCCGGAGTTTGAGAGATTTGGACGTGAAAGGGTACCAATCTTGTCGGGGATTGGGAACCCTTCGCGAGAATGTCCAAAGTTTCAGCGGGATTTCCAAAATGTTGAAAGGAACTCGAAACATGTCAACCATGATTTTGAGAATCTCTCCCGGAGTTTGAGAGATTTGGACGTGAAAGGGTACCAATCTTGTCGGGGATTGGGAACCCTTCGCGAGAATGTCCAAAGTTTCAGCGGGATTTCCAAAATGTTGAAAGGAACTCGAACCATGTCAACCTTGGTTTTGAGAATCTCTCCCGGACTTTGAGAGATTTGGACGTGAAAGGGTACCAATCTTGTCGGGGGTTGGGAACCCTTCGCCAGAATATCCAAACTTTCAGCAGGATTTCCAAAATGTTGAAAGGAACTCGAAACATGTCAACCTTGGTTTTGAGAATCTCTCCCGGAGTTTGAGAGATTTGGACGTGAAAGGGTACCAATCTTGTCGGGGATCGGGAACCCTTCGCGAGAATGTCCAAAGTTTCAGCGGGATTTCCAAAATGTTGAAAGGAACTCGAACCATGTCAACCTTGGTTTTGAGAATCTCTCCCGGAGTTTGAGAGATTTGGACGTGAAAGGGTACCAATCTTGTCGGGGATTGGGAACCCTTCGCGACAATGTCCAAAGTTTCAGCGGGATTTCCAAAATGTTGAAAGGAACTCGAAACATGTCGACCTTGGTTTTGAGAATCTCTGGCGGAGTTTGAGAGATTTGGACGTGAAAGTGTACCGATCTTGTCGGGGATTGGGAACCCTTCACGATAATGTCCAAAGTTTCAGGGGGATTTCCAAAATGTTGGGAGGAACTCGAAACATGTCAACCTTGGTTTTGAGAATCTCTCCCGGAGTTTGAGAGATTTGGACGTGAAAGGGTACCAGTCTTGTCGGGGATTGGGAACCCTTCGCGAGAATGTCCAAAGTTTCAGCGGGATTTCCAAAATGTTGAAAGGAACTCGAAGCATGTCAAGCTTGGTTTTGAGAATCTCTCCCGGAGTTTGAGAGATTTGGACGTGAAAGGGTACCAATCTTGTCGGGGATTGGGAACCCTTCGTGAGAATGTCCAAAGTTTCAGCGGGATTTCCAAAATGTTGAAAGGAACTCGAACCATGTCAACCTTGGTTTTGAGAATCTCTCCCGGAGTTTGAGAGATTTGGACGTGAAAGGGTACCAATCTTGTCAGGGATTGGGAACCCTTCGCCAGAATATCCAAACTTTCAGCAGTATTTCCAAAATGTTGAAAGGAACTCGAAACATGTCAACCTTGGTTTTGAGAATCTCTCCCGGAGTTTGAGAGATTTGGACGTGAAAGGGTACCAATCTTGTCGGGGATCGGGAACCCTTCGCAAGAATGTCCAAAGTTTCAGCGGGATTTCCAAAATGTTGAAAGGAACTCGAACCATGTCAACCTTGGTTTTGAGAATCTCTCCCGGAGTTTGAGAGATTTGGACGTGAAAGGGTACCAGTCTTGTCGGGGATTGGGAACCCTTCGCTAGGATGTCCAAAGTTTCAGCGGGATTTCCAAAATGTTGAAAGGAACTCGAAACATGTCAACCTTGGTTTTGAGAATCTCTCCCGGAGTTTGAGAGATTTGGACGTGAAAGGGTACCAGTCTTGTCGGGGATTGGGAACCCTTCGCCAGAATGTACAAAGTTTCAGCGGGATTTCCAAAATGTTGAAAGGAACTCGAAGCATGTCAAGCTTGGTTTTGAGAATCTCTCCCGGTGTTTGAGAGATTTGGACGTGAAAGGGTACCAATCTTGTCGGGGATTGGGAACCCTTCGCGAGAATGTCCAAAGTTTCAGCGGGATTTCCAAAATGTTGAAAGGAACTCGAAACATGTCAACCTTGGTTTTGAGAATCTCTCCCGGAGTTTGAGAGATTTCTACGTGAAAGGGTAACAATCTTGTCGAAGCTTGGGAACCTTTCGCTACAATGTCCAAAGTTTCAGCGGGATTTCCAAAATGTTGAAAGGAACTCAAAACATGTCAACCTTGGTTTTGAGAATCTCTCCCGGACTTTGAGAGATTTGGACGTGAAAGGGTACCAATCTTGTCAGGGATTGGGAACCCTTCGCCAGAATATCCAAACTTTCAGCAGGATTTCCAAAATGTTGAAAGGAACTCGAAACATGTCAACCTTGGTTTTGAGAATCTCTCCCGGAGTTTGAGAGATTTGGACGTGAAAGGGTACCAATCTTGTCGGGGATCGGGAACCCTTCGCGAGAATGTCCAAAGTTTCAGCGGGATTTCCAAAATGTTGAAAGGAACTTGAAACATGTCAACCTTGGTTTTGAGAATCTCTCCCGGAGTTTGAGAGATTTGGACGTGAAAGGGTACCAATCTTGTCGGGGATGGGAACCCTTCGCGAGAATGTCCAAAGTTTCAGCGGGATTTCCAAAATGTTGAAAGGAACTCGAAACATGTCAACCTTGGTTTTGAGAATCTCTCCCGGAGTCTGAGAGATTTGGACGTGAAAGGGTACCAGTCTTAGTCGGGGATTGGCAACCCTTCGCCAGAATGTCCAAAGTTTCAGCGGGATTTCCAAAATGTTGAAAGGAACTCGAAACATGTCAACCTTGGTTTTGAGAATCTCTCCCGGAGTTTGAGAGATTTGGACGTGAAAGGGTACCAATCTTGTCGGGGATTGGGAACCCTTCGCGAGAATGTCCAAAGTTTCAGCGGGATTTCCAAAATGTTGAAAGGAACTCGAAACATGTCAACCTTGGTTTTGAGAATCTCTCCCGGAGTTTGAGAGATTTGGACGTGAAAGGGTACCAGTCTTGTCGGGGATTGGGAACCCTTCGCGAGAATGTCCAAAGTTTCAGTGGGATTTCCAAAATGTTGAAAGGAACTCGAATCATGTCAACCTTGGTTTTGAGAATCTCTGCCGGAGTTTGAGAGATTTGGACGTGAAAGGGTACCAATCTTGTCGGGGATTGGGAACCCTTCGCGAGAATGTCCAAAGTTTCAGCGGGATTTCCAAAATGTTGAAAGGAACTCGAAACATGTCAACCTTGGTTTTGAGAATCTCTCCCGGAGTTTGAGAGATTTGGACGTGAAAGGGTACCAATCTTGTCAGGGATTGGGAACCCTTCGCCAGAATATCCAAACTTTCAGCAGTATTTCCAAAATGTTGAAAGGAACTCGAACCATGTCAACCTTGGTTTTGAGAATCTCTCCCGGAGTTTGAGAGATTTGGACGTGAAAGGGTACCAATCTTGTCGGGGATTGGGAACCCTTCACGAGAATGTCCAAAGTTTCAGCGGGATTTCCAAAATGTTGAAAGGAACTCGAAACATGTCAACCTTGGTTTTGAGAATCTCTCCCGGAGTTTGAGAGATTTGGACGTGAAAGGGTACCAGTCTTGTCGGGGATTGGGAACCCTTCGCGAGAATGTCCAAAGTTTCAGCGGGATTTCCAAAATGTTGAAAGGAACTCGAAGCATGTCAAGCTTGGTTTTGAGAATCTCTCCCGGTGTTTGAGAGATTTGGACGTGAAAGGGTAACAATCGTGTCGGGGATTGGGAACCCTTCGCGAGAATGTCCAAAGTTTCAGCGGGATTTCCAAAATGTTGAAAGGAACTCGAACCATGTCAACCTTGGTTTTGAGAATCTCTCCCGGAGTTTGAGAGATTTGGACGTGAAAGGGTACCAATCTTGTCGGGGATTGGGAACCCTTCGCCAGAATATCCAAACTTTCAGCAGGATTTCCAAAATGTTGAAAGGAACTCGAAACATGTCAACCTTGGTTTTGAGAATCTCTCCCGGAGTTTGAGAGATTTGGACGTGAAAGGGTACCAATCTTGTCGGGGATCGGGAACCCTTCGCGAGAATGTCCAAAGTTTCAGCGGGATTTCCAAAATGTTGAAAGGAACTCGAAACATGTCAACCTTGGTTTTGAGAATCTCTCCCGGAGTTTGAGAGATTTGGACGTGAAAGGGTACCAATCTTGTCGGGGATTGGGAACCCTTCGCGACAATGTCCAAAGTTTCAGCGGGATTTCCAAAATGTTGAAAGGAACTCGAAACATGTCAACCTTGGTTTTGAGAATCTCTCCCGGAGTTTGAGAGATTTGGACGTGAAAGTGTACCGATCTTGTCGGGGATTGGGAACCCTTCACGATAATGTCCAAAGTTTCAGGTGGATTTCCAAAATGTTGGGAGGAACTCGAAACATGTCAACCTTGGTTTTGAGAATCTCTCCCGGAGTTTGAGAGATTTGGACGTGAAAGGGTGCCAATCTTGTCGGGGATTGGGAACCCTTCGCGAGAATGTCCAAAGTTTCAGCGGGATTTCCAAAATGTTGAAAGGAACTCGAACCATGTCAACCTTGGTTTTGAGAATCTCTCCCGGAGTTTGAGAGATTTGGACGTGAAAGGGTACCAATCTTGTCGGGGATCGGGAACCCTTCGCAAGAATGTCCAAAGTTTCAGCGGGATTTCCAAAATGTTGAAAGGAACTCGAAACATGTCAACCTTGGTTTTGAGAATCTCTGCCGGAGTTTGAGAGATTTGGACGTGAAAGGGTACCAATCTTGTCGGGGATTGGGAACCCTTCGCGAGAATGTCCAAAGTTTCAGCGGGATTTCCAAAATGTTGAAAGGAACTCGAAACATGTCAACCATGATTTTGAGAATCTCTCCCGGAGTTTGAGAGATTTGGACGTGAAAGGGTACCAATCTTGTCGGGGATTGGGAACCCTTCGCGAGAATGTCCAAAGTTTCAGCGGGATTTCCAAAATGTTGAAAGGAACTCGAACCATGTCAACCTTGGTTTTGAGAATCTCTCCCGGACTTTGAGAGATTTGGACGTGAAAGGGTACCAATCTTGTCGGGGGTTGGGAACCCTTCGCCAGAATATCCAAAATTTCAGCAGGATTTCCAAAATGTTGAAAGGAACTCGAAACATGTCAACCTTGGTTTTGAGAATCTCTCCCGGAGTTTGAGAGATTTGGACGTGAAAGGGTACCAATCTTGTCGGGGATTGGGAACCCTTCGCGACAATGTCCAAAGTTTCAGCGGGATTTCCAAAATGTTGAAAGGAACTCGAAACATGTCGACCTTGGTTTTGAGAATCTCTGCCGGTGTTTGAGAGATTTGGACGTGAAAGTGTACCGATCTTGTCGGGGATTGGGAACCCTTCACGATAATGTCCAAAGTTTCAGGGGGATTTCCAAAATGTTGGGAGGAACTCGAAACATGTCAACCTTGGTTTTGAGAATCTCTCCCGGAGTTTGAGAGATTTGGACGTGAAAGGGTACCAGTCTTGTCGGGGATTGGGAACCCTTCGCGAGAATGTCCAAAGTTTCAGCGGGATTTCCAAAATGTTGAAAGGAACTCGAACCATGTCAAGCTTGGTTTTGAGAATCTCTCCCGGTGTTTGAGAGATTTGGACGTGAAAGGGTACCAATCTTGTCGGGGATTGGGAACCCTTCGCGAGAATGTCCAAAGTTTCAGCGGGATTTCCAAAATGTTGAAAGGAACTCGAACCATGTCAACCTTGGTTTTGAGAATCTCTCCCGGAGTTTGAGAGATTTGGGCGTGAAAGGGTACCAATCTTGTCAGGGATTGGGAACCCTTCGCCAGAATATCCAAACTTTCAGCAGGATTTCCAAAATGTTGAAAGGAACTCGAAACATGTCAACCTTGGTTTTGAGAATCTCTCCCGGAGTTTGAGAGATTTGGACGTGAAAGGGTACCAATCTTGTCGGGGATCGGGAACCCTTCGCGAGAATGTCCAAAGTTTCAGCGGGATTTCCAAAATGTTGAAAGGAACTCGAAACATGTCAACCTTGGTTTTGAGAATCTCTCCCGGAGTTTGAGAGATTTGGACGTGAAAGGGTACCAATCTTGTCGGGGATTGGGAACCCTTCGCGACAATGTCCAAAGTTTCAGCGGGATTTCCAAAATGTTGAAAGGAACTCGAAACATGTCGACCTTGGTTTTGAGAATCTCTCCCGGAGTTTGAGAGATTTGGACGTGAAAGTGTACCGATCTTGTCGGGGATTGGGAACCCTTCACGATAATGTCCAAAGTTTCAGGGGGATTTCCAAAATGTTGGGAGGAACTCGAAACATGTCAACCTTGGTTTTGAGAATCTCTCCCGGAGTTTGAGAGATTTGGACGTGAAAGGGTGCCAATCTTGTCGGGGATTGGGAACCCTTCGCGAGAATGTCCAAAGTTTCAGCGGGATTTCCAAAATGTTGAAAGGAACTCGAAACATGTCAACCTTGGTTTTGAGAATCTCTCCCGGAGTTTGAGAGATTTGGACGTGAAAGGGTACCAATCTTGTCGGGGATCGGGAACCCTTCGCGAGAATGTCCAAAGTTTCAGCGGGATTTCCAAAATGTTGAAAGGAACTCGAAACATGTCAACCTTGGTTTTGAGAATCTCTCCCGGAGTTTGAGAGATTTGGACGTGAAAGGGTACCAATCTTGTCGGGGATTGGGAACCCTTCGCGAGAATGTCCAAAGTTTCAGCGGGATTTCCAAAATGTTGAAAGGAACTCGAAACATGTCAACCATGATTTTGAGAATCTCTCCCGGAGTTTGAGAGATTTGGACGTGAAAGGGTACCAATCTTGTCGGGGATTGGGAACCCTTCGCGAGAATGTCCAAAGTTTCAGCGGGATTTCCAAAATGTTGAAAGGAACTCGAACCATGTCAACCTTGGTTTTGAGAATCTCTCCCGGACTTTGAGAGATTTGGACGTGAAAGGGTACCAATCTTGTCGGGGATGGGAACCCTTCGCCAGAATATCCAAACTTTCAGCAGGATTTCCAAAATGTTGAAAGGAACTCGAAACATGTCAACCTTGGTTTTGAGAATCTCTCCCGGAGTTTGAGAGATTTGGACGTGAAACGGTACCAATCTTGTCGGGGATCGGGAACCCTTCGCGAGAATGTCCAAAGTTTCAGCGGGATTTCCAAAATGTTGAAAGGAACTCGAAACATGTCAACCTTGGTTTTGAGAATCTCTCCCGGAGTTTGAGAGATTTGGACGTGAAAGGGTACCAATCTTGTCGGGGATTGGGAACCCTTCGCGACAATGTCCAAAGTTTCAGCGGGATTTCCAAAATGTTGAAAGGAACTCGAAACATGTCGACCTTGGTTTTGAGAATCTCTGCCGGAGTTTGAGAGATTTGGACGTGAAAGTGTACCGATCTTGTCGGGGATTGGGAACCCTTCACGATAATGTCCAAAGTTTCAGCGGGATTTCCAAAATGTTGAAAGGAACTCGAAACATGTCAACCTTGGTTTTGAGAATCTCTCCCGGAGTTTGAGAGATTTGGACGTGAAAGGGTGCCAATCTTGTCGGGGATTGGGAACCCTTCGCGAAAATGTCCAAAGTTTCAGCGGGATTTCCAAAATGTTGAAAGGAACTCGAACCATGTCAACCTTGGTTTTGAGAATCTCTCCCGGAGTTTGAGAGATTTGGACGTGAAAGGGTACCAATCTTGTCGGGGATCGGGAACCCTTCGCAAGAATGTCCAAAGTTTCAGCGGGATTTCCAAAATGTTGGGAGGAACTCGAAACATGTCAACCTTGGTTTTGAGAATCTCTCCCGGAGTTTGAGAGATTTGGACGTGAAAGGGTACCAATCTTGTCGGGGATTGGGAACCCTTCGCGAGAATGTCCAAAGTTTCAGCGGGATTTCCAAAACGTTGAAAGGAACTCGAAACATGTCAACCTTGGTTTTGAGAATCTCTCCCGGAGTTTGAGAGATTTGGACGTGAAAGAGTACCAATCTTGTCAGGGATTGGGAACCCTTCGCGAGAATGTCCAAAGTTTCAGCGGGATTTCCAAAATGTTGAAAGGAACTCGAAACATGTCAACCTTGGTTTTGAGAATCTCTCCCGGAGTTTGAGAGATTTGGACGTGAAAGGGTACCAATCTTGTCCGGGATCGGGAACCCTTCGTGAGAATGTCCAAAGTTTCAGGGGGATTTCCAAAATGTTGAAAGGAACTCGAAACATGTCAACCTTGGTTTTGAGAATCTCTCCCGGAGTTTGCGAGATTTGGACGTGAAAGGGTACCAATCTTGTCGGGGATTGGGAACCCTTCGCCACAATGTCCAAAGTTTCAGCGGGATTTCCAAAATGTTGAAAGGAACTCGAAACATGTCAACCTTGGTTTTGAGAATCTCTCCCAGAGTTTGAGAGATTTAGACATGAAAGGGTACCAATCTTGTCGGGGATCGGGAAGCCTTCGTGAGAATGTCCAAAGTTTCAGTGGGATTTCCAAAATGTTGAAAGGAACTCGAAACATGTCAACCTTGGTTTTGAGAATCTCTCCCGGAGTTTGAGAGATTTGGACGTGAAAGGGTACCAGTCTTGTCGGGGATTGGGAACCCTTCGCGAGAATGACCAAAGTTTCAGCGGGATTTCCAAAATGTTGAAAGGAACTCGAAACATGTCAACCATGGTTTTGAGAATCTCTCCCGGAGTTTGAGAGATTTGGACGTGAAAGGGTACCAATCTTGTCGAAGATTGGGAACCTTTCGCGACAATGTCCAAAGTTTCAGCGGGATTTCCAAAATGTTGAAAGGAACTCAAAACATGTCAACCTTGGTTTTGAGAATCTCTCCCGGACTTTGAGAGATTTGGACGTGAAAGGGTACCAATCTTGTCAGGGATTGGGAACCCTTCGCCAGAATATCCAAACTTTCAGCAGGATTTCCAAAATGTTGAAAGGAACTCGAACCATGTCAACCTTGGTTTTGAGAATCTCTCCCGGAGTTTGAGAGATTTGGACGTGAAAGGGTACCAATCTTGTCGGGGATCGGGAACCCTTCGCGAGAATGTCCAAAGTTTCAGCGGGATTTCCAAAATGTTGAGAGGAACTTGAAACATGTCAACCTTGGTTTTGAGAATCTCTCCCGGAGTTTGAGAGATTTGCACGTGAAAGGGTACCAATCTTGTCGGGGATGGGAACCCTTCGCGAGAATGTCCAAAGTTTCAGCGGGATTTCCAAAATGTTGAAAGGAACTCGAAACATGTCAACCTTGGTTTTGAGAATCTCTCCCGGAGTCTGAGAGATTTGGACGTGAAAGGGTACCAGTCTTGTCGGGGATTGGCAACCCTTCGCCAGAATGTCCAAAGTTTCAGCGGGATTTCCAAAATGTTGAAAGGAACTCGAAACATGTCAACCTTGGTTTTGAGAATCTCTCCCGGAGTTTGAGAGATTTGGACGTGAAAGGGTACCAATCTTGTCGGGGATTGGGAACCCTTCGCGAGAATGTCCAAAGTTTCAGCGGGATTTCCAAAATGTTGAAAGGAACTCGAAACATGTCAACCTTGGTTTTGAGAATCTCTCCCGGAGTTTGAGAGATTTGGACGTGAAAGGGTACCAGTCTTGTCGGGGATTGGGAACCCTTTGCGAGAATGTCCAAAGTTTCAGCGGGATTTCCAAAATGTTGAAAGGAACTCGAATCATGTCAACCTTGGTTTTGAGAATCTCTCCCGGAGTTTGAGACATTTGGACGTGAAAGGGTACCAATCTTGTCGGGGATTGGGAACCCTTCGCGAGAATGTCCAAAGTTTCAGCGGGATTTCCAAAATGTTGAAAGGAACTCGAAACATGTCAACCTTGGTTTTGAGAATCTCTCCCGGAGTTTGAGAGATTTGGACGTGAAAGGGTACCAATCTTGTCAGGGATTGGGAACCCTTCGCCAGAATATCCAAACTTTCAGCGGGATTTCCAAAATGTTGAAAGAAACTCGAAACATGTCAACCTTGGTTTTGAGAATCTCTCCCGGAGTTTGAGAGATTTGGACGTGAAAGGGTACCTATCTTGTCGGGGATTGGGAACCCTTCGCGAGAATGTCCAAAGTTTCAGCGGGATTTCCAAAATGTTGAAAGGAACTCGAACCATGTCAACCTTGGTTTTGAGAATCTCTCCCGGAGTTTGAGAGATTTGGACGTGAAAGGGTACCAATCTTGTCGGGGATTGGGAACCCTTCGCCACAATGTCCAAAGTTTCAGCGGGATTTCCAAAATGTTGAAAGGAACTCGAAACATGTCAACCTTGGTTTTGAGAATCTCTCCCGGAGTTTGAGAGATTTGGACGTGAAAGGGTACCTATCTTGTCGGGGATTGGGAACCCTTCGCGAGAATGTCCAAAGTTTCAGCGGGATTTCCAAAATGTTGAAAGGAACTCGAACCATGTCAACCTTGGTTTTGAGAATCTCTCCCGGAGTTTGAGAGATTTGGACGTGAAAGGGTACCAATCTTGTCGGGGATTGGGAACCCTTCGCCACAATGTCCAAAGTTTCAGCGGGATTTCCAAAATGTTGAAAGGAACTCGAAACATGTCAACCTTGGTTTTGAGAATCTCTCCCGGAGTTTGAGAGATTTAGACATGAAAGGGTACCAATCTTGTCGGGGATCGGGAAGCCTTCGTGAGAATGTCCAAAGTTTCAGCGGGATTTCCAAAATGTTGAAAGGAACTCGAAACATGTCAACCTTGGTTTTGAGAATCTCTCCCGGAGTTTGAGAGATTTGGACGTGAAAGGGTACCAGTCTTGTCGGGGATTGGGAACCCTTCGCGACAATGTCCAAAGTTTCAGCGGGATTTCCAAAATGTTGAAAGGAACTCGAAACATGTCAACCTTGGTTTTGAGAATCTCTCCCGGAGTTTGAGAGATTTGGACGTGAAAGGGTACCTATCTTGTCGGGGATTGGGAACCCTTCGCGAGAATGTCCAAAGTTTCAGCGGGATTTCCAAAATGTTGAAAGGAACTCGAACCATGTCAACCTTGGTTTTGAGAATCTCTCCCGGAGTTTGAGAGATTTGGACGTGAAAGGGTACCAATCTTGTCGGGGATTGGGAACCCTTCGCCACAATGTCCAAAGTTTCAGCGGGATTTCCAAAATGTTGAAAGGAACTCGAAACATGTCAACCTTGGTTTTGAGAATCTCTCCCGGAGTTTGAGAGATTTAGACATGAAAGGGTACCAATCTTGTCGGGGATCGGGAAGCCTTCGTGAGAATGTCCAAAGTTTCAGCGGGATTTCCAAAATGTTGAAAGGAACTCGAAACATGTCAACCTTGGTTTTGAGAATCTCTCCCGGAGTTTGAGAGATTTGGACGTGAAAGGGTACCAGTCTTGTCGGGGATTGGGAACCCTTCGCGACAATGTCCAAAGTTTCAGCGGGATTTCCAAAATGTTGAAAGGAACTCGAAACATGTCAACCTTGGTTTTGAGAATCTCTCCCGGAGTTTGAGAGATTTGGACGTGAAAGGGTACTAATCTTGTCGGGGATTGGGAACCCTTTGCGAGAATGTCCAAAGTTTCAGCGGGATTTCCAAAATGTTGAAAGGAACTCGAAACATGTCAACCATGGTTTTGAGAATCTCTCCCGGAGTTTGAGAGATTTCTACGTGAAAGGGTACCAATCTTGTCGAAGATTGGGAACCTTTCGCGAGAATGTCCAAAGTTTCAGCGGGATTTCCAAAATGTTGAAAGGAACTCAAAACATGTCAACCTTGGTTTTGAGAATCTCTCCCGGACTTTGAGAGATTTGGACGTGAAAGGGTACCAATCTTGTCAGGGATTGGGAACCCTTCGCCAGAATATCCAAACTTTCAGCAGGATTTCCAAAATGTTGAAAGGAACTCGAAACATGTCAACCTTGGTTTTGAGAATCTCTCCGGGAGTTTGAGAGATTTGGACGTGAAAGGATACCAATCTTGTCGAAGATTGGGAACCCTTCGCGAGAATGTCCAAAGTTTCAGCGGGATTTCCAAAATGTTGAAAGGAACTTGAAACATGTCAACCTTGGTTTTGAGAATCTCTCCCGGAGTTTGAGAGATTTGGACGTGAAAGGGTACCAATCTTGTCGGGGATGGGAACCCTTCGCGAGAATGTCCAAAGTTTCAGCGGGATTTCCAAAATGTTGAAAGGAACTCGAAACATGTCAACCTTGGTTTTGAGAATCTCTCCCGGAGTCTGAGAGATTTGGACGTGAAAGGGTACCAGTCTTGTCGGGGATTGGCAACCCTTTGCCAGAATGTCCAAAGTTTCAGCGGGATTTCCAAAATGTTGAAAGGAACTCGAAACATGTCAACCTTGGTTTTGAGAATCTCTCCCGGAGTTTGAGAGATTTGGACGCGAAAGGGTACCAATCTTGTCGGGGATTGGGAACCCTTCGCGAGAATGTCCAAAGTTTCAGCGGGATTTCCAAAATGTTGAAAGGAACTCGAAACATGTCAACCTTGGTTTTGAGAATCTCTCCCGGAGTCTGAGAGATTTGGACGTGAAAGGGTACCAGTCTTGTCGGGGATTGGGAACCCTTCGCCAGAATGTCCAAAATTTCAGCGGGATTTCCAAAATGTTGAAAGGAACTCGAAACATGTCAACCTTGGTTTTGAGAATCTCTCCCGGAGTTTGAGAGATTTGGACGTGAAAGGGTACCAATCTTGTCGGGGATTGGGAACCCTTCGCGAGAATGTCCAAAGTTTCAGCGGGATTTCCAAAATGTTGAAAGGAACTCGAAACATGTCAACCTTGGTTTTGAGAATCTCTCCCGGAGTTTGAGAGATTTGGACGTGAAAGGGTACCAGTCTTGTCGGGGATTGGGAACCCTTCGCGAGAATGTCCAAAGTTTCAGCGGGATTTCCAAAATGTTGAAAGGAACTCGAAACATGTCAACCTTGGTTTTGAGAATCTCTCCCGGAGTTTGAGAGAGTTGGACGTGAAAGGGTACCAATCTTGTCGGGGATTGGGAACCCTTCGCGAGAAAGTCCAAAGTTTCAGCGGGATTTCCAAAATGTTGAAAGGAACTCGAAACATGTCAACCTTGGTTTTGAGAATCTCTCCAGGAGTTTGAGAGATTTGGACGTGAAAGGGTACCAATCTTGTCAGGGATTGGGAACCCTTCGCCAGAATATCCAAACTTTCAGCGGGATTTCCAAAATGTTGAAAGGAACTCGAAACATGTCAACCTTGATTTTGAGAACCTCTCCCAGAGTTTGAGATATTTGGACGTGAAAGGGTACCAATCTTGTCAGGGATTGGGAACCCTTCGCGACAATGTCCAAAGTTTCAGCGGGATTTCCAAAATGTTGAAAGGAACTCGAAACATGTCAACCTTGGTTTTGAGAATCTCTCCCGGAGTTTGAGAGATTTGGACGTGAAAGGATACCAATCTTGTCGAAGATTGGGAACCCTTCGCGAGAATGTCCAAAGTTTCAGCGGGATTTCCAAAATGTTGAAAGGAACTCGAAACATGTCAACCTTGGTTTTGAGAATCTCTCCCGGACTTTGAGAGATTTGGACGTGAAAGGGTACCAATCTTGTCAGGGATTGGGAACCCTTCGCCAGAATATCCAAACTTTCAGCAGGATTTCCAAAATGTTGAAAGGAACTCGAAACATGTCAACCTTGGTTTTGAGAACCTCTCCCAGAGTTTGAGATATTTGGACGTGAAAGGGTACCAATCTTGTCAGGGATTGGGAACCCTTCGCGAGAATGTCCAAAGTTTCAGCGGGATTTCCAAAATGTTGAAAGGAACTCGAAACATGTCAACCTTGGTTTTGAGAATCTCTCCCGGACTTTGAGAGATTTGGACGTGAAAGGGTACCAATCTTGTCGGGGATTGGGAACCCTTCGCGAGAATGTCCAAAGTTTCAGCGGGATTTCCAAAATGTTGAAAGGAACTCGGAACATGTCAACCTTGGTTTTGAGAATCTCTCCCGGAGTTTGAGAGATTTGGACGTGAAAGGGTACCAATCTTGTCGGGGATTGGGAACCCTTCGCGAGAATGACCAAAGTTTCAGCGGGATTTCCAAAATGTTGAAAGGAACTCGAAACATGTCAACCTTGGTTTTGAGAATCTCTCCCGGACTTTGAGAGATTTGGACGTGAAAGGGTACTAATCTTGTCGGGGATTGGGAACCCTTTGCGAGAATGTCCAAAGTTTCAGCGGGATTTCCAAAATGTTGAAAGGAACTCGAAACATGTCAACCATGGTTTTGAGAATCTCTCCCGGAGTTTGAGAGATTTCTACGTGAAAGGGTACCAATCTTGTCGAAGATTGGGAACCTTTCGCGACAATGTCCAAAGTTTCAGCGGGATTTCCAAAATGTTGAAAGGAACTCAAAACATGTCAACCTTGGTTTTGAGAATCTCTCCCGGACTTTGAGAGATTTGGACGTGAAAGGGTACCAATCTTGTCAGGGATTGGGAACCCTTCGCCAGAATATCCAAACTTTCAGCAGGATTTCCAAAATGTTGAAAGGAACTCGAAACATGTCAACCTTGGTTTTGAGAATCTCTCCCGGAGTTTGAGAGATTTGGACGTGAAAGGGTACCAATCTTGTCGGGGATGGGAACCCTTCGCGAGAATGTCCAAAGTTTCAGCGGGATTTCCAAAATGTTGAAAGGAACTCGAAACATGTCAACCTTGGTTTTGAGAATCTCTCCCGGAGTCTGAGAGATTTGGACGTGAAAGGGTACCAGTCTTGTCGGGGATTGGCAACCCTTCGCCAGAATGTCCAAAGTTTCAGCGGGATTTCCAAAATGTTGAAAGGAACTCGAAACATGTCAACCTTGGTTTTGAGAATCTCTCCCGGAGTTTGAGAGATTTGGACGTGAAAGGGTACCAATCTTGTCGGGGATTGGGAACCCTTCGCGAGAATGTCCAAAGTTTCAGCGGGATTTCCAAAATGTTGAAAGGAACTCGAAACATGTCAACCTTGGTTTTGAGAATCTCTCCCGGAGTTTGAGAGATTTGGACGTGAAAGGGTACCAGTCTTGTCGGGGATTGGGAACCCTTCGCGAGAATGTCCAAAGTTTCAGCGGGATTTCCAAAATGTTGAAAGGAACTCGAATCATGTCAACCTTGGTTTTGAGAATCTCTCCCGGAGTTTGAGACATTTGGACGTGAAAGGGTACCAATCTTGTCGGGGATTGGGAACCCTTCGCGAGAATGTCCAAAGTTTCAGCGGGATTTCCAAAATGTTGAAAGGAACTCGAAACATGTCAACCTTGGTTTTGAGAATCTCTCCCGGACTTTGAGAGATTTGGACGTGAAAGGGTACCAATCTTGTCAGGGATCGGGAACCCTTCGCCAGAATATCCAAACTTTCAGCAGGATTTCCAAAATGTTGAAAGGAACTCGAAACATGTCAACCTTGGTTTTGAGAATCTCTCCCGGAGTTTGAGAGATTTGGACGTGAAAGGGTACCAATCTTGTCGGGGATCGGGAACCCTTCGCGAGAATGTCCAAAGTTTCAGCGGGATTTCCAAAATGTTGAAAGGAACTCGAAACATGTCAACCTTGGTTTTGAGAATCTCTCCCGGAGTTTGAGAGATTTGGACGTGAAAGGGTACCAATCTTGTCGGGGATTGGGAACCCTTCGCGAGAATGTCCAAAGTTTCAGCGGGATTTCCAAAATGTTGAAAGGAACTCGAAACATGTCAACCTTGGTTTTGAGAATCTCTCCCGGAGTTTGAGAGATTTGGACGTGAAAGGGTACCAGTCTTGTCGGGGATTGGGAACCCTTCGCGAGAATGACCAAAGTTTCAGCGTGATTTCTAAAATGTTGAAAGGAACTCGAAAAATGTCAACCTTGGTTTTGAGAATCTCTCCCGGAGTTTGAGAGATTTGGACGTGAAAGGGTACCAATCTTGTCGGGGATTGGGAACCCTTCGCCACAATGTCCAAAGTTTCAGCGGGATTTCCAAAATGTTGAAAGGAACTCGAAACATGTCAACCTTGGTTTTGAGAATCTCTCCCGGAGTTTGAGAGATTTGGACGTGAAAGGGTACCAGTCTTGTCGGGGATTGGGAACCCTTCGCGAGAATGACCAAAGTTTCAGCGTGATTTCTAAAATGTTGAAAGGAACTCGAAAAATGTCAACCTTGGTTTTGAGAATCTCTCCCGGAGTTTGAGAGATTTGGACGTGAAAGGGTACTAATCTTGTCGGGGATTGGGAACCCTTTGCGAGAATGTCCAAAGTTTCAGCGGGATTTCCAAAATGTTGAAAGGAACTCGAAACATGTCAACCATGGTTTTGAGAATCTCTCCCGGAGTTTGAGAGATTTCTACGTGAAAGGGTACCAATCTTGTCGAAGATTGGGAACCTTTCGCGACAATGTCCAAAGTTTCAGCGGGATTTCCAAAATGTTGAAAGGAACTCAAAACATGTCAACCTTGGTTTTGAGAATCTCTCCCGGACTTTGAGAGATTTGGACGTGAAAGGGTACCAATCTTGTCAGGGATTGGGAACCCTTCGCCAGAATATCCAAACTTTCAGCAGGATTTCCAAAATGTTGAAAGGAACTCGAAACATGTCAACCTTGGTTTTGAGAATCTCTCCCGGAGTTTGAGAGATTTGGACGTGAAAGGGTACCAATCTTGTCGGGGATCGGGAACCCTTCGCGAGAATGTCCAAAGTTTCAGCGGGATTTCCAAAATGTTGAAAGGAACTCGAAACATGTCAACCTTGGTTTTGAGAATCTCTCCCGGAGTTTGAGAGATTTGGACGTGAAAGGGTACCAATCTTGTCGGGGATTGGGAACCCTTCGCGAGAATGTCCAAAGTTTCAGCGGGATTTCCAAAATGTTGAAAGGAACTCGAAACATGTCAACCTTGGTTTTGAGAATCTCTCCCGGAGTCTGAGAGATTTGGACGTGAAAGGGTACCAGTCTTGTCGGGGATTGGCAACCCTTCGCCAGAATGTCCAAAATTTCAGCGGGATTTCCAAAATGTTGAAAGGAACTCGAAACATGTCAACCTTGGTTTTGAGAATCTCTCCCGGAGTTTGAGAGATTTGGACGTGAAAGGGTGCCAATCTTGTCGGGGATTGGGAACCCTTCGCGAGAATGTCCAAAGTTTCAGCGGGATTTCCAAAATGTTGAAAGGAACTCGAACCATGTCAACCTTGGTTTTGAGAATCTCTCCCGGAGTTGGAGAGATTTGGACGTGAAAGGGTACCAGTCTTGTCGGGGATTGGGAACCCTTCGCCAGAATGTCCAAAGTTTCAGCGTGATTTCCAAAATGTTGAAAGGAACTCGAAACATGTCAACCTTGGTTTTGAGAATCTCTCCCGGAGTTTGAGAGATTTGGACGTGAAAGGGTACCAATCTTGTCGGGGATTGGGAACCCTTCGCGAGAAAGTCCAAAGTTTCAGCGGGATTTCCAAAATGTTGAAAGGAACTCGAAACCTGTCAACCTTGGTTTTGAGAATCTCTCCAGGAGTTTGAGAGATTTGGACGTGAAAGGGTACCAATCTTGTCGGGGATTGGGAACCCTTTGCGAGAATGTCCAAAGTTCCAGCGGGATTTCCAAAATGTTGAGAGGAACTCGAAACATGTCAACCATGGTTTTGAGAATCTCTCCCGGAGTTTGAGAGATTTGGACGTGAAAGGGTACCAATCTTGTCAGGGATTGGGAACCCTTCGCCAGAATATCCAAACTTTCAGCGGGATTTCCAAAATGTTGAAAGGAACTCGAAACATGTCAACCTTGGTTTTGAGAATCTCTCCCAGAGTTTGAGAGATTTGGACGTGAAAGGATACCAATCTTGTCGGGGATTGGGAACCCTTCGCGAGAATTTCCAAAGTTTCAGCGGGATTTCCAAAATGTTGAAAGGAACTCGAAACATGTCACCCTTGGTTTTGAGAATCTCTCCCGGAGTTTGAGAGATTTGGACGTGAAAGGGTCCCAGTCTTGTCGGGGATTGGGAACCCTTCGCGAGAATGTCCAAAGTTTCAGCGTGATTTCCAAAATGTTGAAAGGAACTGGAACCATGTCAACCTTGGTTTTGAGAATCTCTCCCGGAGTTTGAGAGATTTGGACGTGAAAGGGTACCAATCTTGTCGGGGATCGGGAACCCTTCGCGAGAAAGTCCAAAGTTTCAGCGGGATTTTTAAAATGTTGAAAGGAACTCGAAACATGTCAACCTTGGTTTTGAGAATCTCTCCCGGAGTTTGAGAGATTTGGACGTGAAAGGGTACTAATCTTGTCGGGGATTGGGAACCCTTCGCGAGAATGTCCAAAGTTTCAGCGGGATTTCCAAAATGTTGAAAGGAACTCGAAACATGTCAACCTTGGTTTTGAGAATCTCTCCCGGAGTTTGAGAGATTTGGACGTGAAAGGGTACCAATCTTGTCGGGGATCGGGAACCCTTCGCGAGAATGTCCAAAGTTTCAGCGGGATTTCCAAAATGTTGAAAGGAACTCGAAACATGTCAACCTTGGTTTTGAGAATCTCTCCCGGAGTTTGAGAGATTTGGACGTGAAAGGGTACCAATCTTGTCGGGGATTGGGAACCCTTCGCGAGAATGTCCAAAGTTTCAGCGGGATTTCCAAAATGTTGAAAGGAACTCGAACCATGTCAACCTTGGTTTTGAGAATCTCTCCCGGAGTCTGAGAGATTTGGACGTGAAAGGGTACCAGTCTTGTCGGGGATTGGGAACCCTTCGCCAGAATGTCCAAAGTTTCAGCGGGATTTCCAAAATGTTGAAAGGAACTCGAAACATGTCAACCTTGGTTTTGAGAATCTCTCCCGGAGTTTGAGAGATTTGGACGTGAAAGGGTACCAATCTTGTCGGGGATTGGGCACCCTTCGCGAGAATGTCCAAAGTTTCAGCGGGATTTCCAAAATGTTGAAAGGAACTCGAAACATGTCAACCTTGGTTTTGAGAATCTCTCCCGGACTTTGAGAGATTTGGACGTGAAAGGGTACCAGTCTTGTCGGGGATTGGGAACCCTTCGCGAGAATGTCCAAAGTTTCAGCGGGATTTCCAAAATGTTGAAAGGAACTCGAACCATGTCAACCTTGGTTTTGAGAATCTCTCCCGGAGTTTGAGGGATTTGGACGTGAAAGGGTACCAATCGTGTCGGGGATCGGGAACCCTTCACGAGAATGTCCAAAGTTTCAGTGGGATTTCCAAAATGTTGAAAGGAACTCGAAACATGTCAACCTTGGTTTTGAGAATCTCTCCCGGAGTTTGAGAGATTTGGACGTGAAAGGGTACCAATCTTGTCGGGGATTGGGAACCCTTCGCGAGAATGTCCAAAGTTTCAGCGGGATTTCCAAAATGTTGAAAGGAACTCGAAACATGTCAACCTTGGTTTTGAGAATCTCTGCCGGAGTTTGAGAGATTTGGACGTGAAAGGGTACCAGTCTTTTCGGGGATTGGGAACCCTTCGCGAGAATGTCCAAAGTTTCAGCGTGATTTCCAAAATGTTGAAAGGAACTCGAAACATGTCAACCTTGGTTTTGAGAATCTCTCCCGGAGTTTGAGAGATTTGGACGTGAAAGGGTACCAATCTTGTCGGGGATCGGGAACCCTTCGCAAGAATGTCCAAAGTTTCAGCAGGATTTCCAAAATGTTGGAAGGAACTCGAAACATGTCAACCTTGGTTTTGAGAATCTCTCCCGGAGTTTGAGAGATTTGGACGTGAAAGGGTACCAATCTTGTCGGGGATTGGGAACCCTTCGCGAGAATGTCCAAAGTTTCAGCAGGATTTCCAAAATGTTGAAAGGAACTCGAAACATGTCAACTTTGGTTTTGAGAATCTCTGCCAGAGTTTGAGAGATTTGGACGGGAAAGGGTACCAATCTTGTCGGGGATTGGGAACCCTTCACAAGAATGTCCAAAGTTTCAGCGGGATTTCCAAAATGTTGAAAGGAACTTGAAACATGTCAGCCATGGTTTTGAGAATCTCTCCCGGAGTTTGAGAGATTTGGACATGAAAGGGTACCAGTCTTGTCGGGGATTGGGAGCCCTTCGCGAGAATGTCCAAAGTTTCAGCGGGATTTCCAAAATGTTGAAAGGAACTCGAAACATGTCAACCTTGGTTTTGAGAATCTCTCCCGGACTTTGAGAGATTTGGACGTGAAAGGGTACCAGTCTTGTCGGGGATTGGGAACCCTTCGCGAGAATGTCCAAAGTTTCAGCGGGATTTCCAAAATGTTGAAAGGAACTCGAAACATGTCAACCTTGGTTTTGAGAATCTCTCCCGGAGTTTGAGAGATTTGGACGTGAAAGGGTACCAGTCTTGTCGGGGATTGGGAACCCTTCGCGAGAAAGTCCAAAGTTTCAGCGGGATTTCCAAAATGTTGAAAGGAACTCGAAACATGTCAACCTTGGTTTTGAGAATCTCTCCCGGAGTTTGAGAGATTTGGACATGAAAGGGTACCAATCTTGTCGGGGATTGGGAACCCTTCGCGAGAATGTCCAAAGTTTCAGCGGGATTTCCAAAATGTTGAAAGGAACTCGAAACATGTCAACCTTGGTTTTGAGAATCTCTCCCGGAGTTTGAGAGATTTGGACGTGAAAGGGTACCAGTCTTGTCGGGGATTGGGAACCCTTCGCGAGAATGTCCAAAGTTTCAGCGGGATTTCCAAAATGTTGAAAGGAACTCGAAACATGTCAACCTTGGTTTTGAGAATCTCTCCCGGAGTTTGAGAGATTTGGACGTGAAAGGGTACCAATCTTGTCGGGGATTGGGAAACCTTCGCGAGAATGTCCAAAGTTTCAGCGGGATTTCCAAAATGTTGAAAGGAACTCGAAACATGTCAACCTTGGTTTTGAGAATCTCTCCCGGAGTTTGAGAGATTTGGACGTGAAAGGGTACCAATCTTGTCGGGGATCGGGAACCCTTCGCGAGAATGTCCAAAGTTTCAGCGGGATTTCCAAAATGTTGAAAGGAACTCGAAACATGTCAACCTTGGTTTTGAGAATCTCTCCCGGAGTTTGAGAGATTTGGACGTGAAAGGGTACCAATCTTGTCGGGGATCGGGAACCCTTCGCGAGAATGTCCAAAGTTTCAGCGGGATTTCCAAAATGTTGAAAGGAACTCGAAACGTTTCAACCATGGTTTTGAGAATCTCTCCCGGAGTTTGAGAGATTTGGACGTGAAAGGGTACCAATCTTGTCGGGGATTGGGAACCCTTCGCGACAATGTCCAAAGTTTCAGCGGGATTTCCAAAATGTTGAAAGGAACTCGAAACATGTCAACCTTGGTTTTGAGAATCTCTCCCGGAGTTTGAGAGATTTGGACGTGAAAGGGTACCGATCTTGTCGGGGATTGGGAACCCTTCACGAGAATGTCCAAAGTTTCAGGGAAATTTCCAAAATGTTGAGAGGAACTCGAAACATGTCAACCTTGGTTTTGAGAATCTCTCCCGGAGTTTGAGAGATTTGGACGTGAAAGGGTACCAGTCTTGTCAGGGATTGGGAACCCTTTGCGAGAATGTCCAAAGTTTCAGCAGGATTTCCAAAATGTTGAAAGGAACTCGAAACATGTCAACTTTGGTTTTGAGAATCTCTCCCGGAGTTTGAGAGATTTGGACGTGAAAGGGTACCAATCTTGTCGGGGATTGGGAACCCTTCGCGAGAATGTCCAAAGTTTCAGCGGGATTTCCAAAATGTTGAAAGGAACTCGAAACATGTCAACCTTGGTTTTGAGAATCTCTCCCGGAGTTTGAGAGATTTGGACGTGAAAGGGTGCCAATCTTGTTGGGGATTGGGAACCCTTCGCGAGAATGTCCAAAGTTTCAGCGGGATTTCCCAAATGTTGAAAGGAACTCGAACCATGTCAACCTTGGTTTTGAGAATCTCTCCCGGAGTTTGAGAGATTTGGACGTGAAAGGGTACCAATCTTGTCGGGGATAGGGAACCCTTCGCAAGAATGTCCAAAGTTTCAGCGGGATTTCCAAAATGTTGAAAGGAACTCGAAACATGTCAACCTTGGTTTTGAGAATCTCTCCCGGAGTTTGAGAGATTTGGACGTGAAAGGGTACCATTCTTGTCGGGGATTGGGAACCCTTCGTGAGAATGTCCAAAGTTTCAGCAGGATTTCCAAAATGTTGAAAGGAACTCGAACCATGTCAACTTTGTTTTTGAGAATCTCTCCCGGAGTTTGAGAGATTTGGACGTGAAAGGGTACCAATCTTGTCGGGGATTGGGAACCCTTCACGAGAATGTCCAAAGTTTCAGCGGGATTTCCAAAATGTTGAAAGGAACTCGAAACATGTCAGCCATGGTTTTGAGAATCTCTCCCGGAGTTTGAGAGATTTGGACGTAAAGGGTACCAATCTTTTTGGGGATTGGGAACCCTTCGCAAGAATGTCCAAAGTTTCAGCGGGATTTCCAAAATGTTGAAAGGAACTCGAAACATGTCAACCTTGGTTTTGAGAATCTCTCCCGGAGTTTGAGAGATTTGGACGTGAAAGGGTACCAATCTTGTCGGGGATTGGGAACCCTTCGCGAGAATGTCCAAAGTTTCAGCAGGATTTCCAAAATGTTGAAAGGAACTCGAAACATGTCAACTTTGGTTTTGAGAATCTCTCCCGGAGTTTGAGAGATTTGGACGTGAAAGGGTACCAATCTTGTCGGGGATTGGGAACCCTTCGCGAGAATGTCCAAAGTTTCAGCGGGATTTCCAAAATGTTGAAAGGAACTCGAAACATGTCAACCATGGTTTTGAGAATCTCTCCCGGACTTTGAGAGATTTGGACGTGAAAGGGTACCAATCTTGTCGGGGATTGGGAACCCTTCGCGAGAATGTCCAAAGTTTCAGCGGGATTTCCAAAATGTTGAAAGGAACTCGAAACATGTCAAACTTGGTTTTGAGAATCTCTCCCGGAGTTTGAGAGATTTGGACGTGAAAGGGTGCCAATCTTGTTGGGGATTGGGAACCCTTCGCGAGAATGTCCAAAGTTTCAGCGGGATTTCCCAAATGTTGAAAGGAACTCGAACCATGTCAACCTTGGTTTTGAGAATCTCTCCCGGAGTTTGAGAGATTTGGACGTGAAAGGGTACCAATCTTGTCGGGGATAGGGAACCCTTCGCAAGAATGTCCAAAGTTTCAGCGGGATTTCCAAAATGTTGAAAGGAACTCGAAACATGTCAACCTTGGTTTTGAGAATCTCTCCCGGAGTTTGAGAGATTTGGACGTGAAAGGGTACCATTCTTGTCGGGGATTGGGAACCCTTCGTGAGAATGTCCAAAGTTTCAGCAGGATTTCCAAAATGTTGAAAGGAACTCGAACCATGTCAACTTTGTTTTTGAGAATCTCTCCCGGAGTTTGAGAGATTTGGACGTGAAAGGGTACCAATCTTGTCGGGGATTGGGAACCCTTCACGAGAATGTCCAAAGTTTCAGCGGGATTTCCAAAATGTTGAAAGGAACTCGAAACATGTCAGCCATGGTTTTGAGAATCTCTCCCGGAGTTTGAGAGATTTGGACGTAAAGGGTACCAATCTTTTTGGGGATTGGGAACCCTTCGCAAGAATGTCCAAAGTTTCAGCGGGATTTCCAAAATGTTGAAAGGAACTCGAAACATGTCAACCTTGGTTTTGAGAATCTCTCCCGGAGTTTGAGAGATTTGGACGTGAAAGGGTACCAATCTTGTCGGGGATTGGGAACCCTTCGCGAGAATGTCCAAAGTTTCAGCGGGATTTCCAAAATGTTGAAAGCAACTCGAACCATGTCAACCTTGGTTTTGAGAATCTCTCCCGGAGTTTGAGAGATTTGGACGTGAAAGGGTACCAGTCTTGTCGGGGATTGGGAACCCTTCGTGAGAATGTCCAAAGTTTCAGCAGGATTTCCAAAATGTTGAAAGGAACTCGAAACATGTCAACTTTGTTTTTGAGAATCTCTCCCGGAGTTTGAGAGATTTGGACGTGAAAGGGTACCAATCTTGTCGGGGATTGGGAACCCTTCGCGAGAATGTCCAAAGTTTCAGCGGGATTTCCAAAATGTTGAAAGGAACTCGAAACATGTCAGCCATGGTTTTGAGAATCTCTCCCGGAATTTGAGAGATTTGGACATGAAAGGGTACCAATCTTGTCGGGGATTGGGAACCCTTCGCCACAATGTCCAAAGTTTCAGCGGGATTTCCAAAATGTTGAAAGGAACTCGAAACATGTCAACTTTGGTTTTGAGAATCTCTCCCGGAGTTTGAGAGATTTGGACGTGAAAGGGTACCAGTCTTGTCAGGGATTGGGAACCCTTCGCGAGAATGTCCAAAGTTTCAGCGGGATTTCCAAAATGTTGAAAGGAACTCGAAACATGTCAACCTTGGTTTTGAGAATCTCTCCCGGAGTTTGAGAGATTTGGACGTGAAAGAGTACCAATCTTGTCGGGGATTGGGAACCCTTCGCGAGAATGTCCAAAGTTTCAGCGGGATTTCCAAAATGTTGAAAGGAACTCGAAACATGTCAACCTTGGTTTTGAGAATCTCTCCCGGAGTTTGAGAGATTTGGACGTGAAAGGGTACCAATCTTGTCGGGGATTGGGAACCCTTCGCGAGAATGTCCAAAGTTTCAGCGGGATTTCCAAAATGTTGAAAGGAACTCGAAACATGTCAACCTTGGTTTTGAGAATCTCTCCCGGAGTTTGAGAGATTTGGACGTGAAAGGGTACCAGTCTTGTCGGGGATTGGGAACCCTTCGCGAGAATGTCCAAAGTTTCAGCAGGATTTCCAAAATGTTGAAAGGAACTCGAAACATGTCAACCTTGGTTTTGAGAATCTCTGCCGGAGTTTGAGAGATTTGGACGTGAAAGGGTACCAATCGTGTCGGGGATCGGGAACCCTTCGCGAGAATGTCCAAAGTTTCAGTGGGATTTCCAAAATGTTGAAAGGAACTCGAACCATGTCAACCTTGGTTTTGAGAATCTCTCCCGGAGTTTGAGAGATCTGGACGTGAAAGGGTACCAATCTTGTCGGGGATTGGGAACCCTTCGCGACAATGTCCAAAGTTTCAGCGGGATTTCCAAAATGTTGAAAGGAACTCGAAACATGTCAACCTTGGTTTTGAGAATCTCTCCCGGAGTTTGAGAGATTTGGACGTGAAAGGGTACCAATCTTGTCGGGGATTGGGAACCCTTCGCGAGAATGTCCAAAGTTTCAGCGTGATTTCCAAAATGTTGAAAGGAACTCGAACCATGTCAACCTTGGTTTTGAGAATCTCTCCCGGAGTTTGAGAGATTTGGACGTGAAAGGGTACCAGTCTTGTCGGGGATTGGGAACCCTTCGCAAGACTGTCCAAAGTTTCAGCGGGATTTCCAAAATGTTGAAAGGAACTCGAAACATGTCAACCTTGGTTTTGAGAATCTCTCCCGGAGTTTGAGAGATTTGGACGTGAAAGGGTACCAATCTTGTCGGGGATTGGGAACCCTTCGCGAGAATGTCCAAAGTTTCAGCGGGATTTCCAAAATGTTGAAAGGAACTCGAAACATGTCAACCTTGGTTTTGAGAATCTCTCCCGGAGTTTGAGAGATTTGGACGTGAAAGGGTACCAATCTTGTCGGGGATTGGGAACCCTTCGCGAGAATGTCCAAAGTTTCAGCGGGATTTCCAAAATGTTGAAAGGAACTCGAAACATGTCAACCTTGGTTTTGAGAATCTCTCCCGGAGTTTGAGAGATTTGGACGTGAAAGTGTGCCAATCTTGTCGGGGATTGGGAACCCTTCGCGAGAATGTCCAAAGTTTCAGCGGGATTTCCAAAATGTTGAAAGGAACTCGAAACATGTCAACCTTGGTTTTGAGAATCTCTCCCGGAGTTTGAGAGATTTGGACATGAAAGGGTACCAATCTTGTCGGGGATTGGGAACCCTTCGCGAGAATGTCCAAAGTTTCAGCGGGATTTCCAAAATGTTGAAAGGAACTCGAAACATGTCAACCTTGGTTTTGAGAATCTCTCCCGGACTTTGAGAGATTTGGACGTGAAAGGGTACCAGTCTTGTCGGGGATTGGGAACCCTTCGTGAGAATGTCCAAAGTTTCAGCGGGATTTCCAAAATGTTGAAAGGAACTCGAAACATGTCAACCTTGGTTTTGAGAATCTCTCCCGGAGTTTGAGAGATTTGGACGTGAAAGGGTACCAATCTTGTCGGGGATTGGGAACCCTTCGCGAGAATGTCCAAAGTTTCAGCGGGATTTCCAAAATGTTGAAAGGAACTCGAAACATGTCAACCTTGGTTTTGAGAATCTCTCCCGGAGTTTGAGAGATTTGGACGTGAAAGGGTACCAATCTTGTCGGGGATTGGGAACCCTTCGCGAGAATGTCCAAAGTTTCAGCGGGATTTCCAAAATGTTGAAAGGAACTCGAAACATGTCAACCTTGGTTTTGAGAATCTCTCACGGAGTTTGAGAGATTTGGACGTGAAAGGGTACCAGTCTTGTCGGGGATTGGGAACCCTTCGCGAGAATGTCCAAAGTTTCAGCGGGATTTCCAAAATGTTGAAAGGAACTCGAACCATGTCAACCTTGGTTTTGAGAATCTCTCCCGGAGTTTGAGAGATTTGGACGTGAAAGGGTACCAATCTTGTCGGGGATTGGGAACCCTTCGCGAGAATGTCCAAAGTTTCAGCGGGATTTCCAAAATGTTGAAAGGAACTCGAAACATGTCAACCTTGGTTTTGAGAATCTCTCCCGGAGTTTGAGAGATTTGGACGTGAAAGTGTACCAGTCTTGTCGGGGATTGGGAACCCTTCGCCAGAATGTCCAAAGTTTCAGCGGGATTTCCAAAATGTTGAAAGGAACTCGAAACATGTCAACCTTGGTTTTGAGAATCTCTGCCGGAGTTTGAGAGATTTGGACGTGAAAGGGTACCAATCTTGTCGGGGATTGGGAACCCTTCGCGAGAATGTCCAAAGTTTCAGCGGGATTTCCAAAATGTTGAAAGGAACTCGAACCATGTCAACCTTGGTTTTGAGAATCTCTCCCGGAGTTTGAGAGATTTGGACGTGAAAGGGTACCGATCGTGTCGGGGATCGGGAACCCTTCGCGAGAATGTCCAAAGTTTCAGTGGGATTTCCAAAATGTTTAAAGGAACTCGAACCATGTCAACCTTGGTTTTGAGAATCTCTCCCGGAGTTTGAGAGATTTGGACGTGAAAGGGTACCAATCTTGTCGGGGATTGGGAACCCTTCGCGACAATGTCCAAAGTTTCAGCGGGATTTCCAAAATGTTGAAAGGAACTCGAAACATGTCAACCTTGGTTTTGAGAATCTCTCCCGGAGTTTGAGAGATTTGGACGTGAAAGGGTACCAATCTTGTCGGGGATTGGGAACCCTTCGCGAGAATGTCCAAAGTTTCAGCGGGATTTCCAAAATGTTGAAAGGAACTCGAAACATGTCAACCTTGGTTTTGAGAATCTCTCCCGGAGTTTGAGAGATTTGGACGTGAAAGGGTACCAATCTTGTCGGGGATTGGGAACCCTTCGCGAGAATGTCCAAAGTTTCAGCGGGATTTCCAAAATGTTGAAAGGAACTCGAAACATGTCAACCTTGGTTTTGAGAATCTCTCCCGGAGTTTGAGAGATTTGGACGTGAAAGTGTGCCAATCTTGTCGGGGATTGGGAACCCTTCGCGAGAATGTCCAAAGTTTCAGCGGGATTTCCAAAATGTTGAAAGGAACTCGAAACATGTCAACCTTGGTTTTGAGAATCTCTCCCGGAGTTTGAGAGATTTGGACGTGAAAGGGTACCAATCTTGTCGGGGATCAAGAACCCTTCGCAAGAATGTCCAAAGTTTCAGCAAGATTTCCAAAATGTTGAAAGAAACTCGAAACATGTCAACCTTGGTTTTGAGAATCTCTTCCGGACTTTGAGAGATTTGGACGTGAAAGGGTACCAATCTTGTCGGGGATTGGGAACCCTTCGCGAGAATGTCCAAAGTTTCAGCAGGATTTCCAAAATGTTGAAAGGAACTCGAAACATGTCAACTTTGTTTTTGAGAATCTCTCCCGGACTTTGAGAGATTTGGACGTGAAAGGGTACCAATCTTGTCGGGGATTGGGAACCCTTCGCAAGAATGTCCAAAGTTTCAGCGGGATTTCCAAAATGTTGAAAGGAACTCGAAACATGTCAGCCATGGTTTTGAGAATCTCTCCCGGAGTTTGAGAGATTTGGACAGGAAAGGGTACCAATCTTGTCGGGGATTGGGAACCCTTCGCGAGAATGTCCAAAGTTTCAGCGGGATTTCCAAAATGTTGAAAGGAACTCGAAACATGTCAACCTTGGTTTTGAGAATCTCTCCCGGAGTTTGAGACATTTGGATGTGAAAGGGTACCAGTCTTGTCGGGGATTGGGAACCCTTCGTGAGAATGTCCAAAGTTTCAGCGTGATTTCCAAAATGTTGAAAGGAACTCGAACCATGTCAACCTTGGTTTTGAGAATCTCTCCCGGAGTTTGAGAGATTTGGACGTGAAAGGGTACCAATCTTGTCGGGGATTGGGAACCCTTCGCGAGAATGTCCAAAGTTTCAGCGGGATTTCCAAAATGTTGAAAGGAACTCGAAACATGTCAACCTTGGTTTTGAGAATCTCTCCCGGAGTTTGAGAGATTTGGACGTGAAACGGTACCAATCTTGTCGGGGATTGGGAACCCTTCGCGAGAATGTCCAAAGTTTCAGCGGGATTTCCAAAATGTGAAAAGGAACTCGAAACATGTCAACCTTGGTTTTGAGAATCTCTCCCGGAGTTTGAGAGATTTGGACGTGAAAGGGTACCAGTCTTGTCGGGGATTGGGAACCCTTCGCGAGAATGTCCAAAGTTTCAGCGGGATTTCCAAAATGTTGAAAGGAACTCGAAACATGTCAACCTTGGTTTTGAGAATCTCTCCCGGAGTTTGAGAGATTTGGACGTGAAAGGGTACCAATCTTGTCGGGGATTGGGAACCCTTCGCGAGAATGTCCAAAGTTTCAGCGGGATTTCCAAAATGTTGAAAGGAACTCGAAACATGTCAACCTTAGTTTTGAGAATCTCTCCCGGAGTTTGAGACATTTGGACGTGAAAGGGTACCAATCTTGTCGGGGATTGGGAACCCTTCGCGAGAATGTCCAAAGTTTCAGCGGGATTTCCAAAATGTTGAAAGGAACTCGAAACATGTCAACCTCGGTTTTGAGAATCTCTCCCGGAGTTTGAGAGATTTGGACGTGAAAGGGTACCAATCTTGTCGGGGATTTGGAACCCTTCGCGACAATGTCCAAAGTTTCAGCGGGATTTCCAAAATGTTGAAAGGAACTCGAAACATGTCAACCTTGGTTTTGAGAATCTCTCCCGGAGTTTGAGAGATTTGGACGTGAAAGGGTACCAATCTTGTCGGGGATTGGGAACCCTTCGCGAGAATGTCCAAAGTTTCAGCGGGATTTCCAAAATGTTGAAAGGAACTCGAAACATGTCAACCTTGGTTTTGAGAATCTCTCCCGGAGTTTGAGAGATTTGGACGTGAAAGGGTACCAATCTTGTCGGGGATTGGGAACCCTTCGCGAGAATGTCCAAAGTTTCAGCGGGATTTCCAAAATGTTGAAAGGAACTCGAAACATGTCAACCTTGGTTTTGAGAATCTCTCCCGGAGTTTGAGAGATTTGGACGTGAAAGGGTACCAATCTTGTCGGGGATCAAGAACCCTTCGCCAGAATGTCCAAAGTTTCAGCAAGATTTCCAAAATGTTGAAGGAAACTCGAAACATGTCAACCTTGGTTTTGAGAATCTCTCCCGGACTTTGAGAGATTTGGACGTGAAAGGGTACCAATCTTGTCGGGGATTGGGAACCCTTCGCGAGAATGTCCAAAGTTTCAGCAGGATTTCCAAAATGTTGAAAGGAACTCGAAACATGTCAACTTTGTTTTTGAGAATCTCTCCCGGAGTTTGAGAGATTTGGACGTGAAAGGGTACCAATCTTGTCGGGGATTGGGAACCCTTCGCAAGAATGTCCAAAGTTTCAGCGGGATTTCCAAAATGTTGAAAGGAACTCGAAACATGTCAGCCATGGTTTTGAGAATCTCTCCCGGAGTTTGAGAGATTTGGACATGAAAGGGTACCAATCTTGTCGGGGATTGGGAACCCTTCACGAGAATGTCCAAAGTTTCAGCGGGATTTCCAAAATGTTGAAAGGAACTCGAAACATGTCAACCTTGGTTTTGAGAATCTCTCCCGGAGTTTGAGAGATTTGGACGTGAAAGGGTACCAATCTTGTCGGGGATTGGGAACCCTTCGCGAGAATGTCCAAAGTTTCAGCGGGATTTCCAAAATGTTGAAAGGAACTCGAAACATGTCAACCTTGGTTTTGAGAATCTCTCCCGGAGTTTGAGAGATTTGGACGTGAAAGGGTACCAATCTTGTCGGGGATTGGGAACCCTTCACGAGAATGTCCAAAGTTTCAGCGTGATTTCCAAAATGTTGAAAGGAACTCGAAACATGTCAACCTTGGTTTTGAGAATCTCTCCCGGAGTTTGAGAGATTTGGACGTGAAAGGGTACCAATCTTGTCGGGGATTGGGAACCTTTCGCGAGAAAGTCCAAAGTTTCAGCGGGATTTCCAAAATGTTGAAAGGAACTCGAAACATGTCAACCTTGGTTTTGAGAATCTCTCCCGGAGTTTGAGAGATTTAGACGTGAAACGGTACTAATCTTGTTGGGGATTGGGAACCCTTCGCGAGAATGTCCAAAGTTTCAGCGGGATTTCCAAAATGTTGAAAGGAACTCGAAACATGTCAACCATGGTTTTGAGAATCTCTCCCGGAGTTTGAGAGATTTCTACGTGAAAGGGTACCAATCTTGTCGAAGATTGGGAACCCTTCGCGACAATGTCCAAAGTTTCAGCGGGATTTCCAAAATGTTGAAAGGAACTCGAAACATGTCAACCTTGGTTTTGAGAATCTCTCCCGGAGTTTGAGAGATTTGGACGTGAAAGGGTACCAATCTTGTCGGGGATCAAGAACCCTTCGCAAGAATGTCCAAAGTTTCAGCAAGATTTCCAAAATGTTGAAAGAAACTCGAAACATGTCAACCTTGGTTTTGAGAATCTCTCCCGGAGTTTGAGAGATTTGGACGTGAAAGGGTACCAATCTTGTCGGGGATTGGGAACCCTTCGCGAGAATGTCCAAAGTTTCAGCGGGATTTCCAAAATGTTGAAAGGAACTCGAAACATGTCAACCTTGGTTTTGAGAATCTCTCACGGAGTTTGAGAGATTTGGACGTGAAAGGGTACCAGTCTTGTCGGGGATTGGGAACCCTTCGCGAGAATGTCCAAAGTTTCAGCGGGATTTCCAAAATGTTGAAAGGAACTCGAACCATGTCAACCTTGGTTTTGAGAATCTCTCCCGGAGTTTGAGAGATTTGGACGTGAAAGGGTACCAATCTTGTCGGGGATTGGGAACCCTTCGCGAGAATGTCCAAAGTTTCAGCGGGATTTCCAAAATGTTGAAAGGAACTCGAAACATGTCAACCTTGGTTTTGAGAATCTCTCCCGGAGTTTGAGAGATTTGGACGTGAAAGTGTACCAGTCTTGTCGGGGATTGGGAACCCTTCGCCAGAATGTCCAAAGTTTCAGCGGGATTTCCAAAATGTTGAAAGGAACTCGAAACATGTCAACCTTGGTTTTGAGAATCTCTGCCGGAGTTTGAGAGATTTGGACGTGAAAGGGTACCAATCTTGTCGGGGATTGGGAACCCTTCGCGAGAATGTCCAAAGTTTCAGCGGGATTTCCAAAATGTTGAAAGGAACTCGAACCATGTCAACCTTGGTTTTGAGAATCTCTCCCGGAGTTTGAGAGATTTGGACGTGAAAGGGTACCGATCGTGTCGGGGATCGGGAACCCTTCGCGAGAATGTCCAAAGTTTCAGTGGGATTTCCAAAATGTTTAAAGGAACTCGAACCATGTCAACCTTGGTTTTGAGAATCTCTCCCGGAGTTTGAGAGATTTGGACGTGAAAGGGTACCAATCTTGTCGGGGATTGGGAACCCTTCGCGACAATGTCCAAAGTTTCAGCGGGATTTCCAAAATGTTGAAAGGAACTCGAAACATGTCAACCTTGGTTTTGAGAATCTCTCCCGGAGTTTGAGAGATTTGGACGTGAAAGGGTACCAATCTTGTCGGGGATTGGGAACCCTTCGCGAGAATGTCCAAAGTTTCAGCGGGATTTCCAAAATGTTGAAAGGAACTCGAAACATGTCAACCTTGGTTTTGAGAATCTCTCCCGGAGTTTGAGAGATTTGGACGTGAAAGGGTACCAATCTTGTCGGGGATTGGGAACCCTTCGCGAGAATGTCCAAAGTTTCAGCGGGATTTCCAAAATGTTGAAAGGAACTCGAAACATGTCAACCTTGGTTTTGAGAATCTCTCCCGGAGTTTGAGAGATTTGGACGTGAAAGTGTGCCAATCTTGTCGGGGATTGGGAACCCTTCGCGAGAATGTCCAAAGTTTCAGCGGGATTTCCAAAATGTTGAAAGGAACTCGAAACATGTCAACCTTGGTTTTGAGAATCTCTCCCGGAGTTTGAGAGATTTGGACGTGAAAGGGTACCAATCTTGTCGGGGATCAAGAACCCTTCGCAAGAATGTCCAAAGTTTCAGCAAGATTTCCAAAATGTTGAAAGAAACTCGAAACATGTCAACCTTGGTTTTGAGAATCTCTTCCGGACTTTGAGAGATTTGGACGTGAAAGGGTACCAATCTTGTCGGGGATTGGGAACCCTTCGCGAGAATGTCCAAAGTTTCAGCAGGATTTCCAAAATGTTGAAAGGAACTCGAAACATGTCAACTTTGTTTTTGAGAATCTCTCCCGGACTTTGAGAGATTTGGACGTGAAAGGGTACCAATCTTGTCGGGGATTGGGAACCCTTCGCAAGAATGTCCAAAGTTTCAGCGGGATTTCCAAAATGTTGAAAGGAACTCGAAACATGTCAGCCATGGTTTTGAGAATCTCTCCCGGAGTTTGAGAGATTTGGACAGGAAAGGGTACCAATCTTGTCGGGGATTGGGAACCCTTCGCGAGAATGTCCAAAGTTTCAGCGGGATTTCCAAAATGTTGAAAGGAACTCGAAACATGTCAACCTTGGTTTTGAGAATCTCTCCCGGAGTTTGAGACATTTGGATGTGAAAGGGTACCAGTCTTGTCGGGGATTGGGAACCCTTCGTGAGAATGTCCAAAGTTTCAGCGTGATTTCCAAAATGTTGAAAGGAACTCGAACCATGTCAACCTTGGTTTTGAGAATCTCTCCCGGAGTTTGAGAGATTTGGACGTGAAAGGGTACCAATCTTGTCGGGGATTGGGAACCCTTCGCGAGAATGTCCAAAGTTTCAGCGGGATTTCCAAAATGTTGAAAGGAACTCGAAACATGTCAACCTTGGTTTTGAGAATCTCTCCCGGAGTTTGAGAGATTTGGACGTGAAACGGTACCAATCTTGTCGGGGATTGGGAACCCTTCGCGAGAATGTCCAAAGTTTCAGCGGGATTTCCAAAATGTGAAAAGGAACTCGAAACATGTCAACCTTGGTTTTGAGAATCTCTCCCGGAGTTTGAGAGATTTGGACGTGAAAGGGTACCAGTCTTGTCGGGGATTGGGAACCCTTCGCGAGAATGTCCAAAGTTTCAGCGGGATTTCCAAAATGTTGAAAGGAACTCGAAACATGTCAACCTTGGTTTTGAGAATCTCTCCCGGAGTTTGAGAGATTTGGACGTGAAAGGGTACCAATCTTGTCGGGGATTGGGAACCCTTCGCGAGAATGTCCAAAGTTTCAGCGGGATTTCCAAAATGTTGAAAGGAACTCGAAACATGTCAACCTTAGTTTTGAGAATCTCTCCCGGAGTTTGAGACATTTGGACGTGAAAGGGTACCAATCTTGTCGGGGATTGGGAACCCTTCGCGAGAATGTCCAAAGTTTCAGCGGGATTTCCAAAATGTTGAAAGGAACTCGAAACATGTCAACCTCGGTTTTGAGAATCTCTCCCGGAGTTTGAGAGATTTGGACGTGAAAGGGTACCAATCTTGTCGGGGATTTGGAACCCTTCGCGACAATGTCCAAAGTTTCAGCGGGATTTCCAAAATGTTGAAAGGAACTCGAAACATGTCAACCTTGGTTTTGAGAATCTCTCCCGGAGTTTGAGAGATTTGGACGTGAAAGGGTACCAATCTTGTCGGGGATTGGGAACCCTTCGCGAGAATGTCCAAAGTTTCAGCGGGATTTCCAAAATGTTGAAAGGAACTCGAAACATGTCAACCTTGGTTTTGAGAATCTCTCCCGGAGTTTGAGAGATTTGGACGTGAAAGGGTACCAATCTTGTCGGGGATTGGGAACCCTTCGCGAGAATGTCCAAAGTTTCAGCGGGATTTCCAAAATGTTGAAAGGAACTCGAAACATGTCAACCTTGGTTTTGAGAATCTCTCCCGGAGTTTGAGAGATTTGGACGTGAAAGGGTACCAATCTTGTCGGGGATCAAGAACCCTTCGCCAGAATGTCCAAAGTTTCAGCAAGATTTCCAAAATGTTGAAGGAAACTCGAAACATGTCAACCTTGGTTTTGAGAATCTCTCCCGGACTTTGAGAGATTTGGACGTGAAAGGGTACCAATCTTGTCGGGGATTGGGAACCCTTCGCGAGAATGTCCAAAGTTTCAGCAGGATTTCCAAAATGTTGAAAGGAACTCGAAACATGTCAACTTTGTTTTTGAGAATCTCTCCCGGAGTTTGAGAGATTTGGACGTGAAAGGGTACCAATCTTGTCGGGGATTGGGAACCCTTCGCAAGAATGTCCAAAGTTTCAGCGGGATTTCCAAAATGTTGAAAGGAACTCGAAACATGTCAGCCATGGTTTTGAGAATCTCTCCCGGAGTTTGAGAGATTTGGACATGAAAGGGTACCAATCTTGTCGGGGATTGGGAACCCTTCACGAGAATGTCCAAAGTTTCAGCGGGATTTCCAAAATGTTGAAAGGAACTCGAAACATGTCAACCTTGGTTTTGAGAATCTCTCCCGGAGTTTGAGAGATTTGGACGTGAAAGGGTACCAATCTTGTCGGGGATTGGGAACCCTTCGCGAGAATGTCCAAAGTTTCAGCGGGATTTCCAAAATGTTGAAAGGAACTCGAAACATGTCAACCTTGGTTTTGAGAATCTCTCCCGGAGTTTGAGAGATTTGGACGTGAAAGGGTACCAATCTTGTCGGGGATTGGGAACCCTTCACGAGAATGTCCAAAGTTTCAGCGTGATTTCCAAAATGTTGAAAGGAACTCGAAACATGTCAACCTTGGTTTTGAGAATCTCTCCCGGAGTTTGAGAGATTTGGACGTGAAAGGGTACCAATCTTGTCGGGGATTGGGAACCTTTCGCGAGAAAGTCCAAAGTTTCAGCGGGATTTCCAAAATGTTGAAAGGAACTCGAAACATGTCAACCTTGGTTTTGAGAATCTCTCCCGGAGTTTGAGAGATTTAGACGTGAAACGGTACTAATCTTGTTGGGGATTGGGAACCCTTCGCGAGAATGTCCAAAGTTTCAGCGGGATTTCCAAAATGTTGAAAGGAACTCGAAACATGTCAACCATGGTTTTGAGAATCTCTCCCGGAGTTTGAGAGATTTCTACGTGAAAGGGTACCAATCTTGTCGAAGATTGGGAACCCTTCGCGACAATGTCCAAAGTTTCAGCGGGATTTCCAAAATGTTGAAAGGAACTCGAAACATGTCAACCTTGGTTTTGAGAATCTCTCCCGGAGTTTGAGAGATTTGGACGTGAAAGGGTACCAATCTTGTCGGGGATCAAGAACCCTTTGCAAGAATGTCCAAAGTTTCAGCAAGATTTCCAAAATGTTGAAAGAAACTCGAAACATGTCAACCTTGGTTTTGAGAATCTCTCCCGGAGTTTGAGAGATTTGGACGTGAAAGGGTACCAATCTTGTCGGGGATTGGGAACCCTTCGCGAGAATGTCCAAAGTTTCAGCAGGATTTCCAAAATGTTGAAAGGAACTCGAAACATGTCAACTTTGTTTTTGAGAATCTCTCCCGGACTTTGAGAGATTTGGACGTGAAAGGGTACCAATCTTGTCGGGGATTGGGAACCCTTCGCAAGAATGTCCAAAGTTTCAGCGGGATTTCCAAAATGTTGAAAGGAACTCGAAACATGTCAACCTTGGTTTTGAGAATCTCTCCCGGAGTTTGAGAGATTTGGACAGGAAAGGGTACCAATCTTGTCGGGGATTGGGAACCCTTCGCGAGAATGTCCAAAGTTTCAGCGGGATTTCCAAAATGTTGAAAGGAACTCGAAACATGTCAACCTTGGTTTTGAGAATCTCTCCCGGAGTTTGAGACATTTGGATGTGAAAGGGTACCAGTCTTGTCGGGGATTGGGAACCCTTCGTGAGAATGTCCAAAGTTTCAGCGTGATTTCCAAAATGTTGAAAGGAACTCGAACCATGTCAACCTTGGTTTTGAGAATCTCTCCCGGAGTTTGAGAGATTTGGACGTGAAAGGGTACCAATCTTGTCGGGGATTGGGAACCCTTCGCGAGAATGTCCAAAGTTTCAGCGGGATTTCCAAAATGTTGAAAGGAACTCGAAACATGTCAACCTTGGTTTTGAGAATCTCTCCCGGAGTTTGAGAGATTTGGACGTGAAAGGGTACCAATCTTGTCGGGGATTGGGAACCCTTCGCGAGAATGTCCAAAGTTTCAGCGGGATTTCCAAAATGTGAAAAGGAACTCGAAACATGTCAACCTTGGTTTTGAGAATCTCTCCCGGAGTTTGAGAGATTTGGACGTGAAAGGGTACCAGTCTTGTCGGGGATTGGGAACCCTTCGCGAGAATGTCCAAAGTTTCAGCGGGATTTCCAAAATGTTGAAAGGAACTCGAAACATGTCAACCTTGGTTTTCAGAATCTCTCCCGGAGTTTGAGAGATTTGGACGTGAAAGGGTACCAATCTTGTCGGGGATTGGGAACCCTTCGCGAGAATGTCCAAAGTTTCAGCGGGATTTCCAAAATGTTGAAAGGAACTCGAAACATGTCAACCTTGGTTTTGAGAATCTCTCCCGGAGTTTGAGAGATTTGGACGTGAAAGGGTACCAATCTTGTCGGGGATTGGGAACCCTTCGCGAGAATGTCCAAAGTTTCAGCGGGATTTCCAAAATGTTGAAAGGAACTCGAAACATGTCAACCTTGGTTTTGAGAATCTCTCCCGGAGTTTGAGAGATTTGGACGTGAAAGGGTACCAATCTTGTCGGGGATTGGGAACCCTTCGCGACAATGTCCAAAGTTTCAGCGGGATTTCCAAAATGTTGAAAGGAACTCGAAACATGTCAACCTTGGTTTTGAGAATCTCTCCCGGAGTTTGAGAGATTTGGACGTGAAAGGGTACCAATCTTGTCGGGGATTGGGAACCCTTCGCGAGAATGTCCAAAGTTTCAGCGGGATTTCCAAAATGTTGAAAGGAACTCGAAACATGTCAACCTTGGTTTTGAGAATCTCTCCCGGAGTTTGAGAGATTTGGACGTGAAAGGGTACCAATCTTGTCGGGGATTGGGAACCCTTCGCGAGAATGTCCAAAGTTTCAGCGGGATTTCCAAAATGTTGAAAGGAACTCAAAACATGTCAACCTTGGTTTTGAGAATCTCTCCCGGAGTTTGAGAGATTTGGACGTGAAAGTGTGCCAATCTTGTCGGGGATTGGGAACCCTTCGCGAGAATGTCCAAAGTTTCAGCGGGATTTCCAAAATGTTGAAAGGAACTCGAAACATGTCAACCTTGGTTTTGAGAATCTCTCCCGGAGTTTGAGAGATTTGGACGTGAAAGGGTACCAATCTTGTCGGGGATCAAGAACCCTTCGCCAGAATGTCCAAAGTTTCAGCAAGATTTCCAAAATGTTGAAGGAAACTCGAAACATGTCAACCTTGGTTTTGAGAATCTCTCCCGGACTTTGAGAGATTTGGACGTGAAAGGGTACCAATCTTGTCGGGGATTGGGAACCCTTCGCGAGAATGTCCAAAGTTTCAGCAGGATTTCCAAAATGTTGAAAGGAACTCGAAACATGTCAACTTTGTTTTTGAGAATCTCTCCCGGAGTTTGAGAGATTTGGACGTGAAAGGGTACCAATCTTGTCGGGGATTGGGAACCCTTCGCAAGAATGTCCAAAGTTTCAGCGGGATTTCCAAAATGTTGAAAGGAACTCGAAACATGTCAGCCATGGTTTTGAGAATCTCTCCCGGAGTTTGAGAGATTTGGACATGAAAGGGTACCAATCTTGTCGGGGATTGGGAACCCTTCGCGAGAATGTCCAAAGTTTCAGCGGGATTTCCAAAATGTTGAAAGGAACTCGAAACATGTCAACCTTGGTTTTGAGAATCTCTCCCGGAGTTTGAGAGATTTGGACGTGAAAGGGTACCAATCTTGTCGGGGATTGGGAACCCTTCGCGAGAATGTCCAAAGTTTCAGCGGGATTTCCAAAATGTTGAAAGGAACTCGAAACATGTCAACCTTGGTTTTGAGAATCTCTCCCGGAGTTTGAGAGATTTGGACGTGAAAGGGTACCAATCTTGTCGGGGATTGGGAACCCTTCACGAGAATGTCCAAAGTTTCAGCGTGATTTCCAAAATGTTGAAAGGAACTCGAAACATGTCAACCTTGGTTTTGAGAATCTCTCCCGGAGTTTGAGAGATTTGGACGTGAAAGGGTACCAATCTTGTCGGGGATTGGGAACCCTTCGCGAGAAAGTCCAAAGTTTCAGCGGGATTTCCAAAATGTTGAAAGGAACTCGAAACATGTCAACCTTGGTTTTGAGAATCTCTCCCGGAGTTTGAGAGATTTAGACGTGAAACGGTACTAATCTTGTTGGGGATTGGGAACCCTTCGCGAGAATGTCCAAAGTTTCAGCGGGATTTCCAAAATGTTGAAAGGAACTCGAAACATGTCAACCATGGTTTTGAGAATCTCTCCCGGAGTTTGAGAGATTTCTACGTGAAAGGGTACCAATCTTGTCGAAGATTGGGAACCCTTCGCGACAATGTCCAAAGTTTCAGCGGGATTTCCAAAATGTTGAAAGGAACTCGAAACATGTCAACCTTGGTTTTCAGAATCTCTCCCGGACTTTGAGAGATTTGGACGTGAAAGGGTACCAATCTTCTCAGGGATTGGGAACCCTTCGCCAGAATATCCAAACTTTCAGCGGGATTTCCAAAATGTTGAAAGGAACTCGAAACATGTCAACCTTGGTTTTGAGAATCTCTCCTGGAGTTTGAGAGATTTGGACATGAAAGGGTACCAATCTTGTCGGGGATTGGGAACCCTTCGCGAGAATGTCCAAAGTTTCAGCGGGATTTCCAAAATGTTGAAAGGAACTCGAAACATGTCAACCTTGGTTTTGAGAATCTCTCCCGGAGTTTGAGAGATTTGGACGTGAAAGGGTACCAGTCTTGTCGGGGATTGGGAACCCTTCGCGAGAATGTCCAAAGTTTCAGCGGGATTTCCAAAATGTTGAAAGGAACTCGAAACATGTCAACCTTGGTTTTGAGAATCTCTGCCGGAGTTTGAGAGATTTGGACGTGAAAGGGTACCAATCTTGTCGGGGATTGGGAACCCTTCGCGACAATGTCCAAAGTTTCAGCGGGATTTCCAAAATGTTGAAAGGAACTCGAACCATGTCAACCTTGGTTTTGAGAATCTCTCCCGGAGTTTGAGAGATTTGGACGTGAAAGTGTACCAATCGTGTCGGGGATCGGGAACCCTTCGCGAGAATGTCCAAAGTTTCAGTGGGATTTCCAAAATGTTGAAAGGAACTCGAAACATGTCAACCTTGGTTTTGAGAATCTCTCCCGGAGTTTGAGAGATTTGGACGTGAAAGGGTACCAGTCTTGTCGGGGATTGGGAACCCTTCGCGACAATGTCCAAAGTTTCAGCGGGATTTCCAAAATGTTGAAAGGAACTCGAAACATGTCAACCTTGGTTTTGAGAATCTCTCCCGGAGTTTGAGAGATTTGGACATGAAAGGGTACCAATCTTGCCGGGGATTGGGAACCCTTCGCGAGAATGTCCAAAGTTTCAGCGTGATTTCCAAAATGTTGAAAGGAACTCGAAACATGTCAACCTTGGTTTTGAGAATCTCTCCCGGAGTTTGAGAGATTTGGACGTGAAAGGGTACCAATCGTGTCGGGGATCGGGAACCCTTCGCGAGAATGTCCAAAGTTTCAGTGGGATTTCCAAAATGTTGAAAGGAACTCGAAACATGTCAACCTTGGTTTTGAGAATCTCTCCCGGAGTTTGAGAGATTTGGACGTGAAAGGGTACCAATCTTGTCGGGGATCGGGAACCCTTCGCGAGAATGTCCAAAGTTTCAGCGGGATTTCCAAAATGTTGAAAGGAACTCGAAACATGTCAACCTTGGTTTTGAGAATCTCTCCCGGAGTTTGAGAGATTTGCACGTGAAAGGGTACCAATCTTGTCGGGGATTGGGAACCCTTCGCCACAATGTCCAAAGTTTCAGCGGGATTTCCAAAATGTTGAAAGGAACTCGAAACATGTCAACCTTGGTTTTGAGAATCTCTCCCGGAGTTTGAGAGATTTGGACGTGAAAGGGTACCAGTCTTGTCGGGGATTGGGAACCCTTCGCGAGAATGTCCAAAGTTTCAGCGGGATTTCCAAAATGTTGAAAGGAACTCGAAACATGTCAACCTTGGTTTTGAGAATCTCTCCCGGAGTTTGAGAGATTTGGACGTGAAAGGGTACCAGTCTTGTCGGGGATTGGGAACCCTTCGCGAGAATGTCCAAAGTTTCAGCGGGATTTCCAAAATGTTGAAAGGAACTCGAACCATGTCAACCTTGGTTTTGAGAATCTCTCCCGGAGTTTGAGAGATTTGGACGTGAAAGGGTACCAATCTTGTCGGGGATTGGGAACCCTTCGCGAGAAAGTCCAAAGTTTCAGCGGGATTTCCAAAATGTTGAAAGGAACTCGAAACATGTCAACCTTGGTTTTGAGAATCTCTCCCGGAGTTTGAGAGATTTGGACGTGAAAGGGTACTAATCTTGTTGGGGATTGGGAACCCTTCGCGAGAATGTCCAAAGTTTCAGCGGGATTTCCAAAATGTTGAAAGGAACTCGAAACATGTCAACCATGGTTTTGAGAATCTCTCCCGGAGTTTGAGAGATTTCTACGTGAAAGGGTACCAATCTTGTCGAAGATTGGGAACCCTTCACGACAATGTCCAAAGTTTCAGCGGGATTTCCAAAATGTTGAAAGGAACTCGAAACATGTCAACCTTGGTTTTGAGAATCTCTCCCGGAGTTTGAGAGATTTGGACGTGAAAGGGTACCAATGGTGTCAGGGATTGGGAACCCTTCGCCAGAATATCCAAACTTTCAGCAGGATTTCCAAAATGTTGAAAGGAACTCGAAACATGTCAACCTTGGTTTTGAGAATCTCTCCCGGAGTTTGAGAGATTTGGACGTGAAAGGGTACCAGTCTTGTCGGGAATCGGGAACCCTTCGCGAGAATGTCCAAAGTTTCAGCGGGATTTCCAAAATGTTGAAAGGAACTCGAACCATGTCAACCTTGGTTTTGAGAATCTCTCCCGGAGTTTGAGAGATTTGGACGTGAAAGGGTACCAATCTTGTCGGGGATTGGGAAGCCTTCGCGAGAATGTCCAAAGTTTCAGCGGGATTTCCAAAATGTTGAAAGGAACTCGAACCATGTCAACCTTGGTTTTGAGAATCTCTCCCGGAGTCTGAGAGATTTGGACGTGAAAGGGTACCAGTCTTGTCGGGGATTGGGAACCCTTCGCGAGAATGTCCAAAGTTTCAGCGGGATTTCCAAAATGTTGAAAGGAACTCGAACCATGTCAACCTTGGTTTTGAGAATCTCTCCCGGAGTTTGAGAGATTTGGACGTGAAAGGGTACCAATCTTGTCGGGGATTGGGAACCCTTCGCGAGAATGTCCAAAGTTTCAGCGGGATTTCCAAAATGTTGAAAGGAACTCGAAACATGTCAACCTTGGTTTTGAGAATCTCTCCCGGAGTTTGAGAGATTTGGACGTGAAAGGGTACCAATCTTGTCGGGGATCGGGAACCCTTCGCGAGAATGTCCAAACTTTCAGCGGGATTTCCAAAATGTTGAAAGGAACTCGAAACATGTCAACCTTGGTTTTGAGAATCTCTCTCGGAGTCTGAGAGATTTGGACGTGAAAGGGTACCAATCTTGTCGGGGATTGGGAACCCTTCGCGAGAATGTCCAAAGTTTCAGCGGGATTTCCAAAATGTTGAAAGGAACTCGAAACATGTCAACCTTGGTTTTGAGAATCTCTCCTGGAGTTTGAGACATTTGGACGTGAAAGGGTACCAGTCTTGTCGGGGATTGGGAACCCTTCGCGAGAATGTCCAAAGTTTCAGCGGGATTTCCAAAATGTTGAAAGGAACTCGAAACATGTCAACCTTGGTTTTGAGAATCTCTCCCGGAGTTTGAGAGATTTGGACGTGAAAGGGTACCAATCTTGTCGGGGATTGGGAACCCTTCGCCAGAATGTGCAAAGTTTCAGCGGGATTTCCAAAATGTTGAAAGGAACTCGAATCATGTCAACCTTGGTTTTGAGAATCTCTCCCGGAGTTTGAGAGATTTGGACGTGAAAGTGTACCAATCGTGTCGGGGATCGGGAACCCTTCGCGAGAATGTCCAAAGTTTCAGCGGGATTTCCAAAATGTTGAAAGGAACTCGAAACATGTCAACCTTGGTTTTGAGAATCTCTCCCGGAGTTTGAGAGATTTGGACGTGAAAGGGTACCAGTCTTGTCGGGGATTGGGAACCCTTCGCGAGAATGTCCAAAGTTTCAGCGTGATTTCCAAAATGTTGAAAGGAACTCGAACCATGTCAACCTTGGTTTTGAGAATCTCTCCCGGAGTTTGAGAGATTTGGACGTGAAAGGGTACCAATCTTGTCGGGGATTGGGAACCCTTCGCGAGAAAGTCCAAAGTTTCAGCGGGATTTCCAAAATGTTGAAAGGAACTCGAAACATGTCAACCTTGGTTTTGAGAATCTCTCCCGGAGTTTGAGAGATTTGGACGTGAAAGTGTACTAATCTTGTTGGGGATTGGGAACCCTTCGCGAGAATGTCCAAAGTTTCAGCGGGATTTCCAAAATGTTGAAAGGAACTCGAAACATGTCAACCATGGTTTTGAGAATCTCTCCCGGAGTTTGAGAGATTTCTACGTGAAAGGGTACCAATCTTGTCGAAGATTGGGAACCCTTCACGACAATGTCCAAAGTTTCAGCGGGATTTCCAAAATGTTGAAAGGAACTCGAAACATGTCAACCTTGGTTTTGAGAATCTCTCCCGGAGTTTGAGAGATTTGGACGTGAAAGGGTACCAATGGTGTCAGGGATTGGGAACCCTTCGCCAGAATATCCAAACTTTCAGCAGGATTTCCAAAATGTTGAAAGGAACTCGAAACATGTCAACCTTGGTTTTGAGAATCTCTCCCGGAGTTTGAGAGATTTGGACGTGAAAGGGTACCAGTCTTGTCGGGAATCGGGAACCCTTTGCGAGAATGTCCAAAGTTTCAGCGGGATTTCCAAAATGTTGAAAGGAACTCGAAACATGTCAACCTTGGTTTTGAGAATCTCTCCCGGAGTTTGAGAGATTTGGACGTGAAAGGGTACCAATCTTGTCGGGGATTGGGAAGCCTTCGCGAGAATGTCCAAAGTTTCAGCGGGATTTCCAAAATGTTGAAAGGAACTCGAACCATGTCAACCTTGGTTTTGAGAATCTCTCCCGGAGTCTGAGAGATTTGGACGTGAAAGGGTACCAGTCTTGTCGGGGATTGGGAACCCTTCGCGAGAATGTCCAAAGTTTCAGCGGGATTTCCAAAATGTTGAAAGGAACTCGAACCATGTCAACCTTGGTTTTGAGAATCTCTCCCGGAGTTTGAGAGATTTGGACGTGAAAGGGTACCAGTCTTGTCGGGGATTGGGAACCCTTCGCGAGAATGTCCAAAGTTTCAGCGGGATTTCCAAAATGTTGAAAGGAACTCGAAACATGTCAACCATGGTTTTGAGAATCTCTCCCGGAGTTTGAGAGATTTCTACGTGAAAGGGTACCAATCTTGTCGAAGATTGGGAACCCTTCACGACAATGTCCAAAGTTTCAGCGGGATTTCCAAAATGTTGAAAGGAACTCGAAACATGTCAACCTTGGTTTTGAGAATCTCTCCCGGAGTTTGAGAGATTTGGACGTGAAAGGGTACCAATGGTGTCAGGGATTGGGAACCCTTCGCCAGAATATCCAAACTTTCAGCAGGATTTCCAAAATGTTGAAAGGAACTCGAAACATGTCAACCTTGGTTTTGAGAATCTCTCCCGGAGTTTGAGAGATTTGGACGTGAAAGGGTACCAGTCTTGTCGGGAATCGGGAACCCTTCGCGAGAATGTCCAAAGTTTCAGCGGGATTTCCAAAATGTTGAAAGGAACTCGAAACATGTCAACCTTGGTTTTGAGAATCTCTCCCGGAGTTTGAGAGATTTGGACGTGAAAGGGTACCAATCTTGTCGGGGATTGGGAAGCCTTCGCGAGAATGTCCAAAGTTTCAGCGGGATTTCCAAAATGTTGAAAGGAACTCGAACCATGTCAACCTTGGTTTTGAGAATCTCTCCCGGAGTCTGAGAGATTTGGACGTGAAAGGGTACCAGTCTTGTCGGGGATTGGGAACCCTTCGCGAGAATGTCCAAAGTTTCAGCGGGATTTCCAAAATGTTGAAAGGAACTCGAACCATGTCAACCTTGGTTTTGAGAATCTCTCCCGGAGTTTGAGAGATTTGGACGTGAAAGGGTACCAATCTTGTCGGGGATTGGGAACCCTTCGCGAGAATGTCCAAAGTTTCAGCGGGATTTCCAAAATGTTGAAAGGAACTCGAAACATGTCAACCTTGGTTTTGAGAATCTCTCCCGGAGTTTGAGAGATTTGGACGTGAAAGGGTACCAATCTTGTCGGGGATCGGGAACCCTTCGCGAGAATGTCCAAACTTTCAGCGGGATTTCCAAAATGTTGAAAGGAACTCGAAACATGTCAACCTTGGTTTTGAGAATCTCTCTCGGAGTCTGAGAGATTTGGACGTGAAAGGGTACCAATCTTGTCGGGGATTGGGAACCCTTCGCGAGAATGTCCAAAGTTTCAGCGGGATTTCCAAAATGTTGAAAGGAACTCGAAACATGTCAACCTTGGTTTTGAGAATCTCTCCTGGAGTTTGAGACATTTGGACGTGAAAGGGTACCAGTCTTGTCGGGGATTGGGAACCCTTCGCGAGAATGTCCAAAGTTTCAGCGGGATTTCCAAAATGTTGAAAGGAACTCGAAACATGTCAACCTTGGTTTTGAGAATCTCTCCCGGAGTTTGAGAGATTTGGACGTGAAAGGGTACCAATCTTGTCGGGGATTGGGAACCCTTCGCCAGAATGTGCAAAGTTTCAGCGGGATTTCCAAAATGTTGAAAGGAACTCGAATCATGTCAACCTTGGTTTTGAGAATCTCTCCCGGAGTTTGAGAGATTTGGACGTGAAAGTGTACCAATCGTGTCGGGGATCGGGAACCCTTCGCGAGAATGTCCAAAGTTTCAGCGGGATTTCCAAAATGTTGAAAGGAACTCGAAACATGTCAACCTTGGTTTTGAGAATCTCTCCCGGAGTTTGAGAGATTTGGACGTGAAAGGGTACCAGTCTTGTCGGGGATTGGGAACCCTTCGCGAGAATGTCCAAAGTTTCAGCGTGATTTCCAAAATGTTGAAAGGAACTCGAACCATGTCAACCTTGGTTTTGAGAATCTCTCCCGGAGTTTGAGAGATTTGGACGTGAAAGGGTACCAATCTTGTCGGGGATTGGGAACCCTTCGCGAGAAAGTCCAAAGTTTCAGCGGGATTTCCAAAATGTTGAAAGGAACTCGAAACATGTCAACCTTGGTTTTGAGAATCTCTCCCGGAGTTTGAGAGATTTGGACGTGAAAGTGTACTAATCTTGTTGGGGATTGGGAACCCTTCGCGAGAATGTCCAAAGTTTCAGCGGGATTTCCAAAATGTTGAAAGGAACTCGAAACATGTCAACCATGGTTTTGAGAATCTCTCCCGGAGTTTGAGAGATTTCTACGTGAAAGGGTACCAATCTTGTCGAAGATTGGGAACCCTTCACGACAATGTCCAAAGTTTCAGCGGGATTTCCAAAATGTTGAAAGGAACTCGAAACATGTCAACCTTGGTTTTCAGAATCTCTCCCGGAGTTTGAGAGATTTGGACGTGAAAGGGTACCAATGGTGTCAGGGATTGGGAACCCTTCGCCAGAATATCCAAACTTTCAGCAGGATTTCCAAAATGTTGAAAGGAACTCGAAACATGTCAACCTTGGTTTTGAGAATCTCTCCCGGAGTTTGAGAGATTTGGACGTGAAAGGGTACCAGTCTTGTCGGGAATCGGGAACCCTTCGCGAGAATGTCCAAAGTTTCAGCGGGATTTCCAAAATGTTGAAAGGAACTCGAAACATGTCAACCTTGGTTTTGAGAATCTCTCCCGGAGTTTGAGAGATTTGGACGTGAAAGGGTACCAATCTTGTCGGGGATTGGGAACCCTTCGCCAGAATGTCCAAAGTTTCAGCGGGATTTCCAAAATGTTGAAAGGAACTCGAACCATGTCAACCTTGGTTTTGAGAATCTCTCCCGGAGTCTGAGAGATTTGGACGTGAAAGGGTACCAGTCTTGTCGGGGATTGGGAACCCTTCGCGAGAATGTCCAAAGTTTCAGCGGGATTTCCAAAATGTTGAAAGGAACTCGAACCATGTCAACCTTGGTTTTGAGAATCTCTCCCGGAGTTTGAGAGATTTGGACGTGAAAGGGTACCAATCTTGTCGGGGATTGGGAACCCTTCGCGAGAATGTCCAAAGTTTCAGCGGGATTTCCAAAATGTTGAAAGGAACTCGAATCATGTCAACCTTGGTTTTGAGAATCTCTCCCGGAGTTTGAGAGATTTGGACGTGAAAGGGTACCAATCTTGTCGGGGATCGGGAACCCTTCGCGAGAATGTCCAAACTTTCAGCAAAATTTCCAAAATGTTGAAAGGAACTCGAAACATGTCAGCCTTGGTTTTGAGAATCTCTCTCGGAGTCTGAGAGATTTGGACGTGAAAGGGTACCAATCTTGTCGGGGATTGGGAACCCTTCGCGAGAATGTCCAAAGTTTCAGCGGGATTTCCAAAATGTTGAAAGGAACTCGAAACATGTCAACCTTGGTTTTGAGAATCTCTCCTGGAGTTTGAGACATTTGGACGTGAAAGGGTACCAGTCTTGTCGGGGATTGGGAACCCTTCGCGAGAATGTCCAAAGTTTCAGCGGGATTTCCAAAATGTTGAAAGGAACTCGAAACATGTCACCCTTGGTTTTCAGAATCTCTCCCGGAGTTTGAGAGATTTGGACGTGAAAGGGTACCAATCTTGTCGGGGATTGGGAACCCTTCGCGAGAATGTGCAAAGTTTCAGCGGGATTTCCAAAATGTTGAAAGGAACTCGAATCATGTCAACCTTGGTTTTGAGAATCTCTCCCGGAGTTTGAGAGATTTGGACGTGAAAGTGTACCAATCGTGTCGGGGATCGGGAACCCTTCGCGAGAATGTCCAAAGTTTCAGCGGGATTTCCAAAATGTTGAAAGGAACTCGAACCATGTCAACCTTGGTTTTGAGAATCTCTCCCGGAGTTTGAGAGATTTGGACGTGAAAGGGTACCAATCTTGTCGGGGATCGGGAACCCTTCGCGACAATGTCCAAAGTTTCAGCGGGATTTCCAAAATGTTGAAAGGAACTCGAAACATGTCAACCTTGGTTTTGAGAATCTCTCCCGGAGTTTGAGAGATTTGGACATGAAAGGGTACCAATCTTGTCGGGGATTGGGAACCCTTCGCCACAATGTCCAAAGTTTCAGCGGGATTTCCAAAATGTTGAAAGGAACTCGAAACATGTCAACCTTGGTTTTGAGAATCTCTCCCGGAGTTTGAGAGATTTGGACGTGAAAGGGTACCAGTCTTGTCGGGGATTGGGAACCCTTCGCGAGAATGTCCAAAGTTTCAGCGGGATTTCCAAAATGTTGAAAGGAACTCGAAACATGTCAACCTTGGTTTTGAGAATCTCTCCCGGAGTTTGAGAGATTTGGACGTGAAAGGGTACCAATCTTGTCGGGGATTGGGAACCCTTCGCGAGAATGTCCAAAGTTTCAGCGGGATTTCCAAAATGTTGAAAGGAACTCGAAACATGTCAACCTTGGTTTTGAGAATCTCTCCCGGAGTTTGAGAGATTTGGACGTGAAAGGGTACCAATCTTGTCGGGGATTGGGAACCCTTCGCGAGAATGTCCAAAGTTTCAGCGGGATTTCCAAAATGTTGAAAGGAACTCGAACCATGTCAACCTTGGTTTTGAGAATCTCTCCCGGAGTTTGAGAGATTTGGACGTGAAAGGGTACCAATCTTGTCGGGGATCGGGAACCCTTCGCGAGAATGTCCAAAGTTTCAGCGGGATTTCCAAAATGTTGAAAGGAACTCGAAACATGTCAACCTTGGTTTTGAGAATCTCTCCCGGAGTTTGAGAGATTTGGACGTGAAAGGGTACCAATCTTGTCGGGGATTGGGAACCCTTCGCGAGAATGTCCAAAGTTTCAGCGGGATTTCCAAAATGTTGAAAGGAACTCGAAACATGTCAACCTTGGTTTTGAGAATCTCTCCCGGAGTTTGAGAGATTTGGACGTGAAAGGGTACCAATCTTGTCGGGGATTGGGAACCCTTCGCGAGAATGTCCAAAGTTTCAGCGGGATTTCCAAAATGTTGAAAGGAACTCGAAACATGTCAACCTTGGTTTTGAGAATCTCTCCCGGAGTTTGAGAGATTTGGACGTGAAAGGGTACCAGTCTTGTCGGGGATTGGGAACCCTTCGCGAGAATGTCCAAAGTTTCAGCGTGATTTCCAAAATGTTGAAAGGAACTCGAAACATGTCAACCTTGGTTTTGAGAATCTCTCCCGGAGTTTGAGAGATTTGGACGTGAAAGGGTACCAATCTTGTCGGGGATTGGGAACCCTTCGCGAGAATGTCCAAAGTTTCAGCGGGATTTCCAAAATGTTGAAAGGAACTCGAAACATGTCAACCTTGGTTTTGAGAATCTCTCCCGGAGTTTGAGAGATTTGGACGTGAAAGGGTTCCAATCTTGTCGGGGATCGGGAACCCTTCGCGACAATGTCCAAAGTTTCAGCGGGATTTCCAAAATGTTGAAAGGAACTCGAAACATGTCAACCTTGGTTTTGAGAATCTCTCCCGGAGTTTGAGAGATTTGGACGTGAAAGGGTACCAATCTTGTCGGGGATTGGGAACCCTTCGCGAGAATGTCCAAAGTTTCAGCGGGATTTCCAAAATGTTGAAAGGAACTCGAAACATGTCAACCTTGGTTTTGAGAATCTCTCCTGGAGTTTGAGAGATTTGGACATGAAAGGGTACCAATCTTGTCGGGGATTGGGAACCCTTCGCGAGAATGTCCAAAGTTTCAGCGGGATTTCCAAAATGTTGAAAGGAACTCGAAACATGTCAACCTTGGTTTTGAGAATCTCTCCCGGAGTTTGAGAGATTTGGACGTGAAAGGGTACCAGTCTTGTCGGGGATTGGGAACCCTTCGCGAGAATGTCCAAAGTTTCAGCGTGATTTCCAAAATGTTGAAAGGAACTCGAACCATGTCAACCTTGGTTTTGAGAATCTCTCCCGGAGTTTGAGAGATTTGGACGTGAAAGGGTACCAGTCTTGTCGGGGATTGGGAACCCTTCGCGAGAAAGTCCAAAGTTTCAGCGGGATTTCCAAAATGTTGAAAGGAACTCGAAACATGTCAACCTTGGTTTTGAGAATCTCTCCCGGAGTTTGAGAGATTTGGACGTGAAAGTGTACTAATCTTGTTGGGGATTGGGAACCCTTCGCGAGAATGTCCAAAGTTTCAGCGGGATTTCCAAAATGTTGAAAGGAACTCGAAACATGTCAACCATGGTTTTGAGAATCTCTCCCGGAGTTTGAGAGATTTGGACGTGAAAGGGTACCAATCTTGTCGAAGATTGGGAACCCTTCGCGAGAATGTCCAAAGTTTCAGCGGGATTTCCAAAATGTTGAAAGGAACTCGAAACATGTCAACCTTGGTTTTGAGAATCTCTCCCGGAGTTTGAGAGATTTGGACGTGAAAGGGTACCAATGGTGTCAGGGATTGGGAACCCTTCGCCAGAATATCCAAACTTTCAGCAGGATTTCCAAAATGTTGAAAGGAACTCGAAACATGTCAACCTTGGTTTTGAGAATCTCTCCCGGAGTTTGAGAGATTTGGACGTGAAAGAGTACCAGTCTTGTCGGGAATCGGGAACCCTTCGCGAGAATGTCCAAAGTTTCAGCGGGATTTCCAAAATGTTGAAAGGAACTCGAAACATGTCAACCTTGGTTTTGAGAATCTCTCCCGGAGTTTGAGAGATTTGGACGTGAAAGGGTACCAATCTTGTCGGGGATTGGGAACCCTTCGCGAGAATGTCCAAAGTTTCAGCGGGATTTCCAAAATGTTGAAAGGAACTCGAACCATGTCAACCTTGGTTTTGAGAATCTCTCCCGGAGTCTGAGAGATTTGGACGTGAAAGGGTACCAGTCTTGTCGGGGATTGGGAACCCTTCGCGAGAATGTCCAAAGTTTCAGCGGGATTTCCAAAATGTTGAAAGGAACTCGAACCATGTCAACCTTGGTTTTGAGAATCTCTCCCGGAGTTTGAGAGATTTGGACGTGAAAGGGTACCAATCTTGTCGGGGATTGGGAACCCTTCGCGAGAATGTCCAAAGTTTCAGCGGGATTTCCAAAATGTTGAAAGGAACTCGAAACATGTCAACCTTGGTTTTGAGAATCTCTCCCGGAGTTTGAGAGATTTGGACGTGAAAGGGTACCAATCTTGTCGGGGATTGGGAACCCTTCGCGAGAATGTCCAAAGTTTCAGCGGGATTTCCAAAATGTTGAAAGGAACTCGAAACATGTCAACCTTGGTTTTTAAGAATCTCTCCCGGAGTTTGAGAGATTTGGACGTGAAAGGGTACCAATCTTGTCAGGGATATGGGAACCCTTCGCCACAATGTCCAAAGTTTCAGCGGGATTTCCAAAATGTTGAAAGGAACTCGAAACATGTCAACCTTGGTTTTGAGAATCTCTCCCGGAGTTTGAGAGATTTGGACATGAAAGGGTATCAATCTTGTCGGGGATTGGGAACCCTTCGCGAGAATGTCCAAAGTTTCAGCGGGATTTCCAAAATGTTGAAAGGAACTCGAAACATGTCAACATTGGTTTTGAGAATCTCTCGCGGAGTTTGAGAGATTTGGACGTGAAAGGGTACCAGTCTTGTCGGGGATTGGGAACCCTTCGCGAGAATGTCCAAAGTTTCAGCGGGATTTCCAAAATGTTGAAAGGAACTCGAACCATGTCAACCTTGGTTTTGAGAATCTCTCCCGGAGTTTGAGAGATTTGGACGTGAAAGGGTACCAATCTTGTCGGGGATTGGGAACCCTTCGCGAGAATGTCCAAAGTTTCAGCGGGATTTCCAAAATGTTGAAAGGAACTCGAAACATGTCAACCTTGGTTTTGAGAATCTCTCCCGGAGTTTGAGAGATTTGGACGTGAAAGGGTGCCAGTCTTGTCGGGGATTGGGAACCCTTCGCGAGAATGTCCAAAGTTTCAGCGGGATTTCCAAAATGTTGAAAGGAACTCGAAACATGTCAACCTTGGTTTTGAGAATCTCTCCCGGAGTTTGAGAGATTTGGACGTGAAAGGGTACCAATCTTGTCGGGGATTGGGAACCCTTCGCAAGAATGTCCAAAGTTTCAGCGGGATTTCCAAAATGTTGAAAGGAACTCGAAACATGTCAGCCATGGTTTTGAGAATCTCTCCCGGAGTTTGAGAGATTTCTACGTGAAAGGGTACCAGTCTTGTCGGGGATTGGGAACCCTTCGTGAGAATGTCCAAAGTTTCAGCGGGATTTCCAAAATGTTGAAAGGAACTCGAAACATGTCAACCTTGGTTTTGAGAATCTCTCCCGGAGTTTGAGAGATTTGGACGTGAAAGGGTACCAATCTTGTCGGGGATCAAGAACCCTTCGCAAGAATGTCCAAAGTTTCAGCAAGATTTCCAAAATGTTGAAAGAAACTCGAAACATGTCAACCTTGGTTTTGAGAATCTCTCCCGGACTTTGAGAGATTTGGACGTGAAAGGGTACCAATCTTGTCGGGGATTGGGAACCCTTCGCGAGAATGTCCAAAGTTTCAGCAGGATTTCCAAAATGTTGAAAGGAACTCGAAACATGTCAACTTTGTTTTTGAGAATCTCTCCCGGAGTTTGAGAGATTTGGACGTGAAAGGGTACCAATCTTGTCGGGGATTGGGAACCCTTCGCAAGAATGTCCAAAGTTTCAGCGGGATTTCCAAAATGTTGAAAGGAACTCGAAACATGTCAGCCATGGTTTTGAGAATCTCTCCCGGAGTTTGAGAGATTTGGACATGAAAGGGTACCAATCTTGTCGGGGATTGGGAACACTTCGCGAGAATGTCCAAAGTTTCAGCGGGATTTCCAAAATGTTGAAAGGAACTCGAAACATGTCAACCTTGGTTTTGAGAATCTCTCCCGGAGTTTGAGAGATTTGGACGTGAAAGGGTACCAATCTTGTCGGGGATTGGGAACCCTTCGCAAGAATGTCCAAAGTTTCAGCGGGATTTCCAAAATGTTGAAAGGAACTCGAAACATGTCAGCCATGGTTTTGAGAATCTCTCCCGGAGTTTGAGAGATTTCTACGTGAAAGGGTACCAGTCTTGTCGGGGATTGGGAACCCTTCGTGAGAATGTCCAAAGTTTCAGCGGGATTTCCAAAATGTTGAAAGGAACTCGAAACATGTCAACCTTGGTTTTGAGAATCTCTCCCGGAGTTTGAGAGATTTGGACATGAAAGGGTATCAGTCTTGTCGGGGATTGGGAACCCTTCGCGAGAATGTCCAAAGTTTCAGCGGGATTTCCAAAATGTTGAAAGGAACTCGAAACATGTCAACCTTGGTTTTGAGAATCTCTCCCGGAGTTTGAGAGATTTGGACGTGAAAGGGTACCAATCTTGTCGGGGATTGGGAACCCTTCGCGAGAATGTCCAAAGTTTCAGCGGGATTTCCAAAATGTTGAAAGGAACTCAAAACATGTCAACCTTGGTTTTGAGAATCTCTCCCGGAGTTTGAGAGATTTGGACGTGAAAGGGTACCAATCTTGTCGGGGATCAAGAACCCTTCGCAAGAATGTCCAAAGTTTCAGCAAGATTTCCAAAATGTTGAAAGAAACTCGAAACATGTCAACCTTGGTTTTGAGAATCTCTCCCGGACTTTGAGAGATTTGGACGTGAAAGGGTACCAATCTTGTCGGGGATTGGGAACCCTTCGCGAGAATGTCCAAAGTTTCAGCAGGATTTCCAAAATGTTGAAAGGAACTCGAAACATGTCAACTTTGTTTTTGAGAATCTCTCCCGGAGTTTGAGAGATTTGGACGTGAAAGGGTACCAATCTTGTCGGGGATTGGGAACCCTTCGCAAGAATGTCCAAAGTTTCAGCGGGATTTCCAAAATGTTGAAAGGAACTCGAAACATGTCAGCCATGGTTTTGAGAATCTCTCCCGGAGTTTGAGAGATTTGGACATGAAAGGGTACCAATCTTGTCGGGGATTGGGAACCCTTCGCGAGAATGTCCAAAGTTTCAGCGGGATTTCCAAAATGTTGAAAGGAACTCGAAACATGTCAACCTTGGTTTTGAGAATCTCTCCCGGAGTTTGAGAGATTTGGACGTGAAAGGGTACCAATCTTGTCGGGGATCGGGAACCCTTCGCGAGAATGTCCAAAGTTTCAGCGGGATTTCCAAAATGTTGAAAGGAACTCGAAACATGTCAACCTTGGTTTTGAGAATCTCTCCCGGAGTTTGAGAGATTTGGACGTGAAAGGGTACCAATCTTGTCGGGGATTGGGAACCCTTCGCGAGAATGTCCAAAGTTTCAGCGGGATTTCCAAAATGTTGAAAGGAACTCGAAACATGTCAACCTTGGTTTTGAGAATCTCTCCCGGAGTTTGAGAGATTTGGACGTGAAAGGGTACCAATCTTGTCGGGGATTGGGAACCCTTCGCGAGAATGTCCAAAGTTTCAGCGGGATTTCCAAAATGTTGAAAGGAACTCGAACCATGTCAACCTTGGTTTTGAGAATCTCTCCCGGAGTTTGAGAGATTTGGACGTGAAAGCGTACCAGTCTTGTCGGGGATTGGGAACCCTTCGCGAGAATGTCCAAAGTTTCAGCGGGATTTCCAAAATGTTGAAAGGAACTCGAAACATGTCAACCTTGGTTTTGAGAATCTCTCCCGGAGTTTGAGAGATTTGGACGTGAAAGGGTACCAATCTTGTCGGGGATTGGGAACCCTTCGCGAGAAAGTCCAAAGTTTCAGCGGGATTTCCAAAATGTTGAAAGGAACTCGAAACATGTCAACCTTGGTTTTGAGAATCTCTCCCGGAGTTTGAGAGATTTAGACGTGAAACGGTACTAATCTTGTTGGGGATTGGGAACCCTTCGCGAGAATGTCCAAAGTTTCAGCGGGATTTCCAAAATGTTGAAAGGAACTCGAAACATGTCAACCATGGTTTTGAGAATCTCTCCCGGAGTTTGAGAGATTTCTACGTGAAAGGGTACCAATCTTGTCGAAGATTGGGAACCCTTCGCGACAATGTCCAAAGTTTCAGCGGGATTTCCAAAATGTTGAAAGGAACTCGAAACATGTCAACCTTGGTTTTCAGAATCTCTCCCGGACTTTGAGAGATTTGGACGTGAAAGGGTACCAATCTTCTCAGGGATTGGGAACCCTTCGCCCGAATATCCAAACTTTCAGCAGGATTTCCAAAATGTTGAAAGGAACTCGAAACATGTCAACCTTGGTTTTGAGAATCTCTCCCGGAGTTTGAGAGATTTGGACGTGAAAGGGTACCAATCTTGTCGGGGATCAGGAACCCTTCGCGAGAATGTCCAAAGTTTCAGCGGGATTTCCAAAATGTTGAAAGGAACTCGAAACATGTCAACCTTGGTTTTCAGAATCTCTCCCGGAGTTTGAGAGATTTGGACGTGAAAGGGTACCAATCTTGTCGGGGATCGGGAACCCTTCGCGAGAATGTCCAAACTTTCAGCGGGATTTCCAAAATGTTGAAAGGAACTCGAAACATGTCAGCCTTGGTTTTGAGAATCTCTCCCGGAGTCTGAGAGATTTGGACGTGAAAGGGTACCAATCTTGTCGGGGATTGGGAACCCTTCGCGAGAATGTCCAAAGTTTCAGCGGGATTTCCAAAATGTTGAAAGGAACTCGAAACATGTCAACCTTGGTTTTGAGAATCTCTCCTGGAGTTTGAGACATCTGGACGTGAAAGGGTACCAGTCTTGTCGGGGATTGGGAACCCTTCGCGAGAATGTCCAAAGTTTCAGCGGGATTTCCAAAATGTTGAAAGGAACTCGAAACATGTCAACCTTGGTTTTGAGAATCTCTCCCGGAGTTTGAGAGATTTGGACGTGAAAGGGTACCAATCTTGTCGGGGATTGGGAACCCTTCGCGAGAATGTCCAAAGTTTCAGCGGGATTTCCAAAATGTTGAAAGGAACTCGAACCATGTCAACCTTGGTTTTGAGAATCTCTCCCGGAGTTTGAGAGATTTGGGCGTGAAAGTGTACCAATCGTGTCGGGGATCGGGAACCCTTCGCGAGAATGTCCAAAGTTTCAGTGGGATTTCCAAAATGTTGAAAGGAACTCGAACCATGTCAACCTTGGTTTTGAGAATCTCTCCCGGAGTTTGAGAGATTTGGACGTGAAAGGGTACCAATCTTGTCGGGGATCGGGAACCCTTCGCGACAATGTCCAAAGTTTCAGCGGGATTTCCAAAATGTTGAAAGGAACTCGAAACATGTCAACCTTGGTTTTGAGAATCTCTCCCGGAGTTTGAGAGATTTGGACGTGAAAGGGTACCAATCTTGTCGGGGATTGGGAACCCTTTGCCACAATGTCCAAAGTTTCAGCGGGATTTCCAAAATGTTGAAAGGAACTCGAAACATGTCAACCTTGGTTTTGAGAATCTCTCCCGGAGTTTGAGAGATTTGGACGTGAAAGGGTACCAATCTTGTCGGGGATCGGGAACCCTTCGCGAGAATGTCCAAAGTTTCAGCGGGATTTCCAAAATGTTGAAAGGAACTCGAAACATGTCAACCTTGGTTTTGAGAATCTCTCCCGGAGTTTGAGAGATTTGGACGTGAAAGGGTACCAATCTTGTCGGGGATTGGGAACCCTTCGCGAGAATGTCCAAAGTTTCAGCGGGATTTCCAAAATGTTGAAAGGAACTCGAAACATGTCAACCTTGGTTTTGAGAATCTCTCCTGGAGTTTGAGAGATTTGGACATGAAAGGGTACCAATCTTGTCGGGGATTGGGAACCCTTCGCGAGAATGTCCAAAGTTTCAGCGGGATTTCCAAAATGTTGAAAGGAACTCGAACCATGTCAACCTTGGTTTTGAGAATCTCTCCCGGAGTTTGAGAGATTTGGACGTGAAAGGGTACCAGTCTTGTCGGGGATTGGGAACCCTTCGCGAGAATGTGCAAAGTTTCAGCGTGATTTCCAAAATGTTGAAAGGAACTCGAATCATGTCAACCTTGGTTTTGAGAATCTCTCCCGGAGTTTGAGAGATTTGGACGTGAAAGTGTACCAATCGTGTCGGGGATCGGTAACCCTTCGCGAGAATGTCCAAAGTTTCAGCGGGATTTCCAAAATGTTGAAAGGAACTCGAACCATGTCAACCTTGGTTTTGAGAATCTCTCCCGGAGTTTGAGAGATTTGGACGTGAAAGGGTACCAGTCTTGTCGGGGATTGGGAACCCTTCGCGAGAATGTCCAAAGTTTCAGCGGGATTTCCAAAATGTTGAAAGGAACTCGAAACATGTCAACCTTGGTTTTGAGAATCTCTCCCGGAGTTTGAGAGATTTGGACGTGAAAGGGTACCAATCTTGTCGGGGATTGGGAACCCTTCGCGAGAATGTCCAAAGTTTCAGCGGGATTTCCAAAATGTTGAAAGGAACTCGAAACATGTCAACCTTGGTTTTGAGAATCTCTCCCAGAGTTTGAGAGATTTGGACGTGAAAGGGTACCAATCTTGTCGGGGATTGGGAACCCTTTGCGAGAATGTCCAAAGTTTCAGCGGGATTTCCAAAATGTTGAAAGGAACTCGAACCATGTCAACCTTGGTTTTGAGAATCTCTCCCGGAGTTTGAGAGATTTGGACGTGAAAGGGTACCAATCTTGTCGGGGATTGGGAACCCTTCGCGAGAATGTCCAAAGTTTCAGCGGGATTTCCAAAATGTTGAAAGGAACTCGAAACATGTCAACCTTGGTTTTGAGAATCTCTCCCGGAGTTTGAGAGATTTGGACGTGAAAGAGTACCAATCTTGTCGGGGATTGGGAACCCTTCGCCACAATGTCCAAAGTTTCAGCGGGATTTCCAAAATGTTGAAAGGAACTCGAAACATGTCAACCTTGGTTTTGAGAATCTCTCCCGGAGTTTGAGAGATTTGGACGTGAAAGGGTACCAATCTTGTCGGGGATTGGGAACCCTTCGCGAGAAAGTCCAAAGTTTCAGCGGGATTTCCAAAATGTTGAAAGGAACTCGAAACATGTCAACCTTGGTTTTGAGAATCTCTCCCGGAGTTTGAGAGATTTGGACGTGAAAGGGTACCAGTCTTGTCGGGGATTGGGAACCCTTCGCGAGAATGTCCAAAGTTTCAGCGGGATTTCCAAAATGTTGAAAGGAACTCGAAACATGTCAACCTTGGTTTTGAGAATCTCTCCCGGAGTTTGAGAGATTTGGACGTGAAAGGGTACCAATCTTGTCGGGGATTGGGAACCCTTCGCGAGAATGTCCAAAGTTTCAGCGGGATTTCCAAAATGTTGAAAGGAACTCGAAACATGTCAACCTTGGTTTTGAGAATCTCTCCCGGAGTTTGAGAGATTTGGACGTGAAAGGGTACCAATCTTGTCGGGGATTGGGAACCCTTCGCGAGAATGTCCAAAGTTTCAGCGGGATTTCCAAAATGTTGAAAGGAACTCGAACCATGTCAACCTTGGTTTTGAGAATCTCTCCCGGAGTTTGAGAGATTTGGACGTGAAAGGGTACCAATCTTGTCGGGGATCGGGAACCCTTCGCGAGAATGTCCAAAGTTTCAGCGGGATTTCCAAAATGTTGAAAGGAACTCGAAACATGTCAACCTTGGTTTTGAGAATCTCTCCCGGAGTTTGAGAGATTTGGACGTGAAAGAGTACCAATCTTGTCGGGGATTGGGAACCCTTCGCCACAATGTCCAAAGTTTCAGCGGGATTTCCAAAATGTTGAAAGGAACTCGAAACATGTCAACCTTGGTTTTGAGAATCTCTCCCGGAGTTTGAGAGATTTGGACGTGAAAGGGTACCAATCTTGTCGGGGATTGGGAACCCTTCGCGAGAATGTCCAAAGTTTCAGCGGGATTTCCAAAATGTTGAAAGGAACTCGAAACATGTCAACCTTGGTTTTGAGAATCTCTCCCGGAGTTTGAGAGATTTGGACGTGAAAGGGTACCAGTCTTGTCGGGGATTGGGAACCCTTCGCCAGAATGTCCAAAGTTTCAGCGGGATTTCCAAAATGTTGAAAGGAACTCGAAACATGTCAACCTTGGTTTTGAGAATCTCTCCCGGAGTTTGAGAGATTTGGACGTGAAAGGGTACCAATCTTGTCGGGGATTGGGAACCCTTCGCGAGAATGTCCAAAGTTTCAGCGGGATTTCCAAAATGTTGAAAGGAACTCGAAACATGTCAACCTTGGTTTTGAGAATCTCTGCCGGAGTTTGAGAGATTTGGACGTGAAAGGGTTCCAATCTTGTCGGGGATCGGGAACCCTTCGCGAGAATGTCCAAAGTTTCAGCGGGATTTCCAAAATGTTGAAAGGAACTCGAAACATGTCAACCTTGGTTTTGAGAATCTCTCCCGGAGTTTGAGAGATTTGGACGTGAAAGGGTACCAATCTTGTCGGGGATTGGGAAGCCTTCGCAAGAATGTCCAAAGTTTCAGCGGGATTTCCAAAATGTTGAAAGGAACTCGAAACATGTCAACCTTGGTTTTGAGAATCTCTCCTGGAGTTTGAGAGATTTGGACATGAAAGGGTACCAATCTTGTCGGGGATTGGGAACCCTTCGCGAGAATGTCCAAAGTTTCAGCGGGATTTCCAAAATGTTGAAAGGAACTCGAAACATGTCAACCTTGGTTTTGAGAATCTCTCCCGGAGTTTGAGAGATTTGGACGTGAAAGGGTACCAATCTTGTCGGGGATTGGGAACCCTTCGCGAGAATGTCCAAAGTTTCAGCGGGATTTCCAAAATGTTGAAAGGAACTCGAAACATGTCAACCTTGGTTTTGAGAATCTCTCCCGGAGTTTGAGAGATTTGGACGTGAAAGGGTACCAATCTTGTCGGGGATTGGGAACCCTTCGCGAGAATGTCCAAAGTTTCAGCGGGATTTCCAAAATGTTGAAAGGAACTCGAACCATGTCAACCTTGGTTTTGAGAATCTCTCCCGGAGTTTGAGAGATTTGGACGTGAAAGGGTACCAATCTTGTCGGGGATCGGGAACCCTTCGCGAGAATGTCCAAAGTTTCAGCGGGATTTCCAAAATGTTGAAAGGAACTCGAAACATGTCAACCTTGGTTTTGAGAATCTCTCCCGGAGTTTGAGAGATTTGGACGTGAAAGAGTACCAATCTTGTCGGGGATTGGGAACCCTTCGCCACAATGTCCAAAGTTTCAGCGGGATTTCCAAAATGTTGAAAGGAACTCGAAACATGTCAACCTTGGTTTTGAGAATCTCTCCTGGAGTTTGAGAGATTTGGACATGAAAGGGTACCAATCTTGTCGGGGATTGGGAACCCTTCGCGAGAATGTCCAAAGTTTCAGCGGGATTTCCAAAATGTTGAAAGGAACTCGAAACATGTCAACCTTGGTTTTGAGAATCTCTCCCGGAGTTTGAGAGATTTGGACGTGAAAGGGTACCAATCTTGTCGGGGATTGGGAAGCCTTCGCGAGAATGTCCAAAGTTTCAGCGGGATTTCCAAAATGTTGAAAGGAACTCGAACCATGTCAACCTTGGTTTTGAGAATCTCTCCCGGAGTCTGAGAGATTTGGACGTGAAAGTGTACCAGTCTTGTCGGGGATTGGGAACCCTTCGCGAGAATGTCCAAAGTTTCAGCGGGATTTCCAAAATGTTGAAAGGAACTCGAAACATGTCAACCTTGGTTTTGAGAATCTCTCCCGGAGTTTGAGAGATTTGGACGTGAAAGGGTACCAATCTTGTCGGGGATTGGGAACCCTTCGCGAGAATGTCCAAAGTTTCAGCGGGATTTCCAAAATGTTGAAAGGAACTCGAAACATGTCAACCTTGGTTTTGAGAATCTCTCCCGGAGTTTGAGAGATTTGGACGTGAAAGGTTACCAATCTTGTCGGGGATTGGGAACCCTTCGCGAGAATGTCCAAAGTTTCAGCGGGATTTCCAAAATGTTGAAAGGAACTCGAAACATGTCAACCTTGGTTTTGAGAATCTCTCCCGGAGTTTGAGAGATTTGGACGTGAAAGGGTACCAATCTCGTCGGGGATTGGGACCCCTTCGCGAGAATGTCCAAAGTTTCAGCGGGATTTCCAAAATGTTGAAAGGAACTCGAAACATGTCAACCTTGGTTTTGAGAATCTCTCCCGGAGTTTGAGAGATTTGGACGTGAAAGGGTACCAATCTTGTCGGGGATCGGGAACCCTTCGCGACAATGTCCAAAGTTTCAGCGGGATTTCCAAAATGTTGAAAGGAACTCGAAACATGTCAACCTTGGTTTTGAGAATCTCTCCCGGAGTTTGAGAGATTTGGACGTGAAAGGGTACCAATCTTGTCAGGGATATGGGAACCCTTCGCCACAATGTCCAAAGTTTCAGCGGGATTTCCAAAATGTTGAAAGGAACTCGAAACATGTCAACCTTGGTTTTGAGAATCTCTCCCGGAGTTTGATAGATTTGGACATGAAAGGGTATCAATCTTGTCAGGGATTGGGAACCCTTCGCGAGAATGTCCAAAGTTTCAGCGGGATTTCCAAAATGTTGAAAGGAACTCGAAACATGTCAACCTTGGTTTTGAGAATCTCTCCCGGAGTTTGAGAGATTTGGACGTGAAAGGGTACCAGTCTTGTCGGGGATCGGGAACCCTTCGCGAGAATGTCCAAAGTTTCAGCGTGATTTCCAAAATGTTGAAAGGAACTCGAACCATGTCAACCTTGGTTTTGAGAATCTCTCCCGGAGTTTGAGAGATTTGGACGTGAAAGGGTACCAATCTTGTCGGGGATTGGGAACCCTTCGCGAGAAAGTCCAAAGTTTCAGCGGGATTTCCAAAATGTTGAAAGGAACTCGAAACATGTCAACCTTGGTTTTGAGAATCTCTCCCGGAGTTTGAGAGATTTGGACGTGAAAGTGTACTAATCTTGTTGGGGATTGGGAACCCTTCGCGAGAATGTCCAAAGTTTCAGCGGGATTTCCAAAATGTTGAAAGGAACTCGAAACATGTCAACCATGGTTTTGAGAATCTCTCCCGGAGTTTGAGAGATTTGGACGTGAAAGGGTACCAATCTTGTCGAAGATTGGGAACCCTTCGCGACAATGTCCAAAGTTTCAGCGGGATTTCCAAAATGTTGAAAGGAACTCGAAACATGTCAACCTTGGTTTTGAGAATCTCTCCCGGAGTTTGAGAGATTTGGACGTGAAAGAGTACCAATCTTGTCGGGGATTGGGAACCCTTCGCCACAATGTCCAAAGTTTCAGCGGGATTTCCAAAATGTTGAAAGGAACTCGAAACATGTCAACCTTGGTTTTGAGAATCTCTCCTGGAGTTTGAGAGATTTGGACATGAAAGGGTACCAATCTTGTCGGGGATTGGGAACCCTTCGCGAGAATGTCCAAAGTTTCAGCGGGATTTCCAAAATGTTGAAAGGAACTCGAAACATGTCAACCTTGGTTTTGAGAATCTCTCCCGGAGTTTGAGAGATTTGGACGTGAAAGGGTACCAATCTTGTCGGGGATTGGGAAGCCTTCGCGAGAATGTCCAAAGTTTCAGCGGGATTTCCAAAATGTTGAAAGGAACTCGAACCATGTCAACCTTGGTTTTGAGAATCTCTCCCGGAGTCTGAGAGATTTGGACGTGAAAGTGTACCAGTCTTGTCGGGGATTGGGAACCCTTCGCGAGAATGTCCAAAGTTTCAGCGGGATTTCCAAAATGTTGAAAGGAACTCGAAACATGTCAACCTTGGTTTTGAGAATCTCTCCCGGAGTTTGAGAGATTTGGACGTGAAAGGGTACCAATCTTGTCGGGGATTGGGAACCCTTCGCGAGAATGTCCAAAGTTTCAGCGGGATTTCCAAAATGTTGAAAGGAACTCGAAACATGTCAACCTTGGTTTTGAGAATCTCTCCCGGAGTTTGAGAGATTTGGACGTGAAAGGTTACCAATCTTGTCGGGGATTGGGAACCCTTCGCGAGAATGTCCAAAGTTTCAGCGGGATTTCCAAAATGTTGAAAGGAACTCGAAACATGTCAACCTTGGTTTTGAGAATCTCTCCCGGAGTTTGAGAGATTTGGACGTGAAAGGGTACCAATCTCGTCGGGGATTGGGACCCCTTCGCGAGAATGTCCAAAGTTTCAGCGGGATTTCCAAAATGTTGAAAGGAACTCGAAACATGTCAACCTTGGTTTTGAGAATCTCTCCCGGAGTTTGAGAGATTTGGACGTGAAAGGGTACCAATCTTGTCGGGGATCGGGAACCCTTCGCGACAATGTCCAAAGTTTCAGCGGGATTTCCAAAATGTTGAAAGGAACTCGAAACATGTCAACCTTGGTTTTGAGAATCTCTCCCGGAGTTTGAGAGATTTGGACGTGAAAGGGTACCAATCTTGTCAGGGATATGGGAACCCTTCGCCACAATGTCCAAAGTTTCAGCGGGATTTCCAAAATGTTGAAAGGAACTCGAAACATGTCAACCTTGGTTTTGAGAATCTCTCCCGGAGTTTGATAGATTTGGACATGAAAGGGTATCAATCTTGTCAGGGATTGGGAACCCTTCGCGAGAATGTCCAAAGTTTCAGCGGGATTTCCAAAATGTTGAAAGGAACTCGAAACATGTCAACCTTGGTTTTGAGAATCTCTCCCGGAGTTTGAGAGATTTGGACGTGAAAGGGTACCAGTCTTGTCGGGGATCGGGAACCCTTCGCGAGAATGTCCAAAGTTTCAGCGTGATTTCCAAAATGTTGAAAGGAACTCGAACCATGTCAACCTTGGTTTTGAGAATCTCTCCCGGAGTTTGAGAGATTTGGACGTGAAAGGGTACCAATCTTGTCGGGGATTGGGAACCCTTCGCGAGAAAGTCCAAAGTTTCAGCGGGATTTCCAAAATGTTGAAAGGAACTCGAAACATGTCAACCTTGGTTTTGAGAATCTCTCCCGGAGTTTGAGAGATTTGGACGTGAAAGTGTACTAATCTTGTTGGGGATTGGGAACCCTTCGCGAGAATGTCCAAAGTTTCAGCGGGATTTCCAAAATGTTGAAAGGAACTCGAAACATGTCAACCATGGTTTTGAGAATCTCTCCCGGAGTTTGAGAGATTTGGACGTGAAAGGGTACCAATCTTGTCGAAGATTGGGAACCCTTCGCGACAATGTCCAAAGTTTCAGCGGGATTTCCAAAATGTTGAAAGGAACTCGAAACATGTCAACCTTGGTTTTGAGAATCTCTCGCGGAGTTTGAGAGATTTGGACGTGAAAGGGTACCAGTCTTGTCGGGGATTGGGAACCCTTCGCGAGAATGTCCAAAGTTTCAGCGGGATTTCCAAAATGTTGAAAGGAACTCGAACCATGTCAACCTTGGTTTTGAGAATCTCTCCCGGAGTTTGAGAGATTTGGACGTGAAAGGGTACCAATCTTGTCGGGGATTGGGAACCCTTCGCGAGAATGTCCAAAGTTTCAGCGGGATTTCCAAAATGTTGAAAGGAACTCGAAACATGTCAACCTTGGTTTTGAGAATCTCTCCCGGAGTTTGAGAGATTTGGACGTGAAAGGGTACCAGTCTTGTCGGGGATTGGGAACCCTTCGCCAGAATGTCCAAACTTTCAGCGGGATTTCCAAAATGTTGAAAGGAACTCGAAACATGTCAACCTTGGTTTTGAGAATCTCTCCCGGAGTTTGAGAGATTTGGATGTGAAAGGGTACCAATCTTGTCGGGGATTGGGAACCCTTCGCAAGAATGTCCAAAGTTTCAGCGGGATTTCCAAAATGTTGAAAGGAACTCGAAACATGTCAGCCATGGTTTTGAGAATCTCTCCCGGAGTTTGAGAGATTTGGACATGAAAGGGTACCAATCTTGTCGGGGATTGGGAACCCTTCGCGAGAATGTCCAAAGTTTCAGCGGGATTTCCAAAATGTTGAAAGGAACTCGAAACATGTCAACCTTGGTTTTGAGAATCTCTCCCGGAGTTTGAGAGATTTCTACGTGAAAGGGTACCAGTCTTGTCGGGGATTGGGAACCCTTCGTGAGAATGTCCAAAGTTTCAGCGGGATTTCCAAAATGTTGAAAGGAACTCGAAACATGTCAACCTTGGTTTTGAGAATCTCTCCCGGAGTTTGAGAGATTTGGACGTGAAAGGGTACCAATCTCGTCGGGGATTGGGACCCCTTCGCGAGAATGTCCAAAGTTTCAGCGGGATTTCCAAAATGTTGAAAGGAACTCGAACCATGTCAACCTTGGTTTTGAGAATCTCTCCCGGAGTTTGAGAGATTTGGACGTGAAAGGGTACCAATCTTGTCGGGGATTGGGAACCCTTCGCGAGAATGTCCAAAGTTTCAGCGGGATTTCCAAAATGTTGAAAGGAACTCGAAACATGTCAACCTTGGTTTTGAGAATCTCTCCCGGAGTTTGAGAGATTTGGACGTGAAAGGGTACCAATCTTGTCGGGGATCGGGAACCCTTCGCGACAATGTCCAAAGTTTCAGCGGGATTTCCAAAATGTTGAAAGGAACTCGAAACATGTCAACCTTGGTTTTGAGAATCTCTCCCGGAGTTTGAGAGATTTGGACGTGAAAGGGTACCAATCTTGTCAGGGATATGGGAACCCTTCGCCACAATGTCCAAAGTTTCAGCGGGATTTCCAAAATGTTGAAAGGAACTCGAAACATGTCAACCTTGGTTTTGAGAATCTCTCCCGGAGTTTGAGAGATTTGGACATGAAAGGGTATCAATCTTGTCGGGGATTGGGAACCCTTCGCGAGAATGTCCAAAGTTTCAGCGGGATTTCCAAAATGTTGAAAGGAACTCGAAACATGTCAACCTTGGTTTTGAGAATCTCTCCCGGAGTTTGAGAGATTTGGACGTGAAAGGGTACCAGTCTTGTCGGGGATCGGGAACCCTTCGCGAGAATGTCCAAAGTTTCAGCGTGATTTCCAAAATGTTGAAAGGAACTCGAACCATGTCAACCTTGGTTTTGAGAATCTCTCCCGGAGTTTGAGAGATTTGGACGTGAAAGGGTACCAATCTTGTCGGGGATTGGGAACCCTTCGCGAGAAAGTCCAAAGTTTCAGCGGGATTTCCAAAATGTTGAAAGGAACTCGAAACATGTCAACCTTGGTTTTGAGAATCTCTCCCGGAGTTTGAGAGATTTGGACGTGAAAGTGTACTAATCTTGTTGGGGATTGGGAACCCTTCGCGAGAATGTCCAAAGTTTCTGCGGGATTTCCAAAATGTTGAAAGGAACTCGAAACATGTCAACCATGGTTTTGAGAATCTCTCCCGGAGTTTGAGAGATTTCTACGTGAAAGGGTACCAATCTTGTCGAAGATTGGGAACCCTTCGCGACAATGTCCAAAGTTTCAGCGGGATTTCCAAAATGTTGAAAGGAACTCGAAACATGTCAACCTTGGTTTTGAGAATCTCTCGCGGAGTTTGAGAGATTTGGACGTGAAAGGGTACCAGTCTTGTCGGGGATTGGGAACCCTTCGCGAGAATGTCCAAAGTTTCAGCGGGATTTCCAAAATGTTGAAAGGAACTCGAACCATGTCAACCTTGGTTTTGAGAATCTCTCCCGGAGTTTGAGAGATTTGGACGTGAAAGGGTACCAATCTTGTCGGGGATTGGGAACCCTTCGCGAGAATGTCCAAAGTTTCAGCGGGATTTCCAAAATGTTGAAAGGAACTCGAAACATGTCAACCTTGGTTTTGAGAATCTCTCCCGGAGTTTGAGAGATTTGGACGTGAAAGGGTACCAGTCTTGTCGGGGATTGGGAACCCTTCGCCAGAATGTCCAAACTTTCAGCGGGATTTCCAAAATGTTGAAAGGAACTCGAAACATGTCAACCTTGGTTTTGAGAATCTCTCCCGGAGTTTGAGAGATTTGGACGTGAAAGGGTACCAATCTTGTCGGGGATTGGGAACCCTTCGCAAGAATGTCCAAAGTTTCAGCGGGATTTCCAAAATGTTGAAAGGAACTCGAAACATATCAGCCATGGTTTTGAGAATCTCTCCCGGAGTTTGAGAGATTTGGACATGAAAGGGTACCAATCTTGTCGGGGATTGGGAACCCTTCGCGAGAATGTCCAAAGTTTCAGCGGGATTTCCAAAATGTTGAAAGGAACTCGAAACATGTCAACCTTGGTTTTGAGAATCTCTCCCGGAGTTTGAGAGATTTCTACGTGAAAGGGTACCAGTCTTGTCGGGGATTGGGAACCCTTCGTGAGAATGTCCAAAGTTTCAGCGGGATTTCCAAAATGTTGAAAGGAACTCGAAACATGTCAACCTTGGTTTTGAGAATCTCTCCCGGAGTTTGAGAGATTTGGACGTGAAAGGGTACCAATCTTGTCGGGGATTGGGAACCCTTCGCCAGAATGTCCAAAGTTTCAGCGGGATTTCCAAAATGTTGAAAGGAACTCGAAACATGTCAACCTTGGTTTTGAGAATCTCTCCCGGAGTTTGAGAGATTTGGACGTGAAAGGGTACCAATCTTGTCGGGGATTGGGAACCCTTCGCGAGAATGTCCAAAGTTTCAGCGGGATTTCCAAAATGTTGAAAGGAACTCAAAACATGTCAACCTTGGTTTTGAGAATCTCTCCCGGAGTTTGAGAGATTTGGACGTGAAAGGGTACCAATCTTGTCGGGGATCAAGAACCCTTCGCAAGAATGTCCAAAGTTTCAGCAAGATTTCCAAAATGTTGAAAGAAACTCGAAACATGTCAACCTTGGTTTTGAGAATCTCTCCCGGACTTTGAGAGATTTGGACGTGAAAGGGTACCAATCTTGTCGGGGATTGGGAACCCTTCGCGAGAATGTCCAAAGTTTCAGCGGGATTTCTAAAATGTTGAAAGGAACTCGAAACATGTCAACCTTGGTTTTGAGAATCTCTCCCGGAGTTTGAGAGATTTGGACGTGAAAGGGTACCAGTCTTGTCGGGGATCGGGAACCCTTCGCGAGAATGTCCAAAGTTTCAGCGTGATTTCCAAAATGTTGAAAGGAACTCGAAACATGTCAACCTTGGTTTTGAGAATCTCTCCCGGAGTTTGAGAGATTTGGACGTGAAAGGGTACCAATCTTGTCGGGGATTGGGAACCCTTCGCGAGAAAGTCCAAAGTTTCAGCGGGATTTCCAAAATGTTGAAAGGAACTCGAAACATGTCAACCTTGGTTTTGAGAATCTCTCCCGGAGTTTGAGAGATTTGGACGTGAAAGTGTACTAATCTTGTTGGGGATTGGGAACCCTTCGCGAGAATGTCCAAAGTTTCTGCGGGATTTCCAAAATGTTGAAAGGAACTCGAAACATGTCAACCTTGGTTTTGAGAATCTCTCCCGGAGTTTGAGAGATTTGGACGTGAAAGGGTACCAATCTTGTCGGGGATTGGGAACCCTTCGCAAGAATGTCCAAAGTTTCAGCAGGATTTCCAAAATGTTGAAAGGAACTCGAAACATGTCAACCTTGGTTTTGAGAATCTCTCCCGGAGTTTGAGAGATTTGGACGTGAAAGTGTACTAATCTTGTTGGGGATTGGGAACCCTTCGCGAGAATGTCCAAAGTTTCAGCGGGATTTCCAAAATGTTGAAAGGAACTCGAAACATGTCAACCTTGGTTTTGAGAATCTCTCCCGGAGTTTGAGAGATTTGGACGTGAAAGGGTACCAGTCTTGTCGGGGATTGGGAACCCTTCGTGAGAATGTCCAAAGTTTCAGCGGGATTTCCAAAATGTTGAAAGGAACTCGAAACATGTCAACCTTGGTTTTGAGAATCTCTCCCGGAGTTTGAGAGATTTGGACGTGAAAGGGTACCAATCTTGTCGGGGATTGGGAACCCTTCGCGAGAATGTCCAAAGTGTCAGCGGGATTTCCAAAATGTTGAAAGGAACTCGAAACATGTCAACCTTGGTTTTGAGAATCTCTCCCGGACTTTGAGAGATTTGGACGTGAAAGGGTACCAATCTTGTCGGGGATTGGGAACCCTTCGCGAGAATGTCCAAAGTTTCAGCGGGATTTCCAAAATGTTGAAAGGAACTCAAAACATGTCAACCTTGGTTTTGAGAATCTCTCCCGGAGTTTGAGAGATTTGGACGTGAAAGGGTACCAATCTTGTCGGGGATCAAGAACCCTTCGCAAGAATGTCCAAAGTTTCAGCAAGATTTCCAAAATGTTGAAAGAAACTCGAAACATGTCAACCTTGGTTTTGAGAATCTCTCCCGGACTTTGAGAGATTTGGACGTGAAAGGGTACCAATCTTGTCGGGGATTGGGAACCCTTCGCGAGAATGTCCAAAGTTTCAGCGGGATTTCCAAAATGTTGAAAGGAACTCGAAACATGTCAACCTTGGTTTTGAGAATCTCTCCCGGAGTTTGAGAGATTTGGACGTGAAAGGGTACCAATCTTGTCGGGGATCGGGAACCCTTCGCGAGAATGTCCAAAGTTTCAGCGGGATTTCCAAAATGTTGAAAGGAACTCGAAACATGTCAACCTTGGTTTTGAGAATCTCTCCCGGAGTCTGAGAGATTTGGACGTGAAAGGGTACCAATCTTGTCGGGGATTGGGAACCCTTCGCGAGAATGTCCAAAGTTTCAGCGGGATTTCCAAAATGTTGAAAGGAACTCGAAACATGTCAACCTTGGTTTTGAGAATCTCTCCCGGAGTTTGAGAGATTTGGACGTGAAAGGGTACCAATCTTGTCGGGGATTGGGAACCCTTCGCGAGAATGTCCAAAGTTTCAGCGGGATTTCCAAAATGTTGAAAGGAACTCGAAACATGTCAACCTTGGTTTTGAGAATCTCTGCCGGAGTTTGAGAGATTTGGACGTGAAAGGGTACCAGTCTTGTCGGGGATTGGGAACCCTTCGCGAGAATGTCCAAAGTTTCAGCGTGATTTCCAAAATGTTGAAAGGAACTCGAAACATGTCAACCTTGGTTTTGAGAATCTCTCCCGGAGTTTGAGAGATTTGGACGTGAAAGGGTACCAATCTTGTCGGGGATTGGGAACCCTTCGCGAGAAAGTCCAAAGTTTCAGCGGGATTTCCAAAATGTTGAAAGGAACTCGAAACATGTCAACCTTGGTTTTGAGAATCTCTCCCGGAGTTTGAGAGATTTAGACGTGAAACGGTACTAATCTTGTTGGGGATTGGGAACCCTTCGCGAGAATGTCCAAAGTTTCAGCGGGATTTCCAAAATGTTGAAAGGAACTCGAAACATGTCAACCATGGTTTTGAGAATCTCTCCCGGAGTTTGAGAGATTTCTACGTGAAAGGGTACCAATCTTGTCGAAGATTGGGAACCCTTCGCGACAATGTCCAAAGTTTCAGCGGGATTTCCAAAATGTTGAAAGGAACTCGAAACATGTCAACCTTGGTTTTCAGAATCTCTCCCGGACTTTGAGAGATTTGGACGTGAAAGGGTACCAATCTTCTCAGGGATTGGGAACCCTTCGCCCGAATATCCAAACTTTCAGCAGGATTTCCAAAATGTTGAAAGGAACTCGAAACATGTCAACCTTGGTTTTGAGAATCTCTCCCGGAGTTTGAGAGATTTGGACGTGAAAGGGTACCAATCTTGTCGGGGATCGGGAACCCTTCGCGAGAATGTCCAAACTTTCAGCGGGATTTCCAAAATGTTGAAAGGAACTCGAAACATGTCAGCCATGGTTTTGAGAATCTCTCCCGGAGTTTGTGAGATTTGGACATGAAAGGGTACCAATCTTGTCGGGGATTGGGAACCCTTCGCGAGAATGTCCAAAGTTTCAGCGGGATTTCCAAAATGTTGAAAGGAACTCGAAACATGTCAACCTTGGTTTTGAGAATCTCTCCCGGAGTTTGAGAGATTTGGACGTGAAAGGGTACCAATCTTGTCGGGGATCGGGAACCCTTCGCGAGAATGTCCAAAGTTTCAGCGGGATTTCCAAAATGTTGAAAGGAACTCGAAACATGTCAACCTTGGTTTTGAGAATCTCTCCCGGAGTCTGAGAGATTTGGACGTGAAAGGGTACCAATCTTGTCGGGGATTGGGAACCCTTCGCGAGAATGTCCAAAGTTTCAGCGGGATTTCCAAAATGTTGAAAGGAACTCGAAACATGTCAACCTTGGTTTTGAGAATCTCTCCCGGAGTTTGAGAGATTTGGACGTGAAAGGGTACCAATCTTGTCGGGGATTGGGAACCCTTCGCGAGAATGTCCAAAGTTTCAGCGGGATTTCCAAAATGTTGAAAGGAACTCGAAACATGTCAACCTTGGTTTTGAGAATCTCTGCCGGAGTTTGAGAGATTTGGACGTGAAAGGGTACCAGTCTTGTCGGGGATTGGGAACCCTTCGCGAGAATGTCCAAAGTTTCAGCGTGATTTCCAAAATGTTGAAAGGAACTCGAAACATGTCAACCTTGGTTTTGAGAATCTCTCCCGGAGTTTGAGAGATTTGGACGTGAAAGGGTACCAATCTTGTCGGGGATTGGGAACCCTTCGCGAGAAAGTCCAAAGTTTCAGCGGGATTTCCAAAATGTTGAAAGGAACTCGAAACATGTCAACCTTGGTTTTGAGAATCTCTCCCGGAGTTTGAGAGATTTAGACGTGAAACGGTACTAATCTTGTTGGGGATTGGGAACCCTTCGCGAGAATGTCCAAAGTTTCAGCGGGATTTCCAAAATGTTGAAAGGAACTCGAAACATGTCAACCATGGTTTTGAGAATCTCTCCCGGAGTTTGAGAGATTTCTACGTGAAAGGGTACCAATCTTGTCGAAGATTGGGAACCCTTCGCGACAATGTCCAAAGTTTCAGCGGGATTTCCAAAATGTTGAAAGGAACTCGAAACATGTCAACCTTGGTTTTCAGAATCTCTCCCGGACTTTGAGAGATTTGGACGTGAAAGGGTACCAATCTTCTCAGGGATTGGGAACCCTTCGCCCGAATATCCAAACTTTCAGCAGGATTTCCAAAATGTTGAAAGGAACTCGAAACATGTCAACCTTGGTTTTGAGAATCTCTCCCGGAGTTTGAGAGATTTGGACGTGAAAGGGTACCAATCTTGTCGGGGATCAGGAACCCTTCGCGAGAATGTCCAAAGTTTCAGCGGGATTTCCAAAATGTTGAAAGGAACTCGAAACATGTCAACCTTGGTTTTCAGAATCTCTCCCGGAGTTTGAGAGATTTGGACGTGAAAGGGTACCAATCTTGTCGGGGATCGGGAACCCTTCGCGAGAATGTCCAAACTTTCAGCGGGATTTCCAAAATGTTGAAAGGAACTCGAAACATGTCAGCCTTGGTTTTGAGAATCTCTCCCGGAGTCTGAGAGATTTGGACGTGAAAGGGTACCAATCTTGTCGGGGATCGGGAACCCTTCGCGAGAATGTCCAAAGTTTCAGCGGGATTTCCAAAATGTTGAAAGGAACTCGAAACATGTCAACCTTGGTTTTGAGAATCTCTCCTGGAGTTTGAGACATTTGGACGTGAAAGGGTACCAGTCTTGTCGGGGATTGGGAACCCTTCGCGAGAATGTCCAAAGTTTCAGCGGGATTTCCAAAATGTTGAAAGGAACTCGAAACATGTCAACCTTGGTTTTGAGAATCTCTCCCAGAGTTTGAGAGATTTGGACGTGAAAGGGTACCAATCTTGTCGGGGATTGGGAACCCTTCGCGAGAATGTGCAAAGTTTCAGCGGGATTTCCAAAATGTTGAAAGGAACTCGAACCATGTCAACCTTGGTTTTGAGAATCTCTCCCGGAGTTTGAGAGATTTGGACGTGAAAGTGTACCAATCGTGTCGGGGATCGGGAACCCTTCGCGAGAATGTCCAAAGTTTCAGTGGGATTTCCAAAATGTTGAAAGGAACTCGAACCATGTCAACCTTGGTTTTGAGAATCTCTCCCGGAGTTTGAGAGATTTCTACGTGAAAGGGTACCAATCTTGTCGGGGATCGGGAACCCTTCGCGACAATGTCCAAAGTTTCAGCGGGATTTCCAAAATGTTGAAAGGAACTCGAAACATGTCAACCTTGGTTTTGAGAATCTCTCCCGGAGTTTGAGAGATTTGGACGTGAAAGGGTACCAATCTTGTCGGGGATTGGGAACCCTTCGCCACAATGTCCAAAGTTTCAGCGGGATTTCCAAAATGTTGAAAGGAACTCGAAACATGTCAACCTTGGTTTTGAGAATCTCTCCCGGAGTTTGAGAGATTTGGACGTGAAAGGGTACCAATCTTGTCGGGGATCGGGAACCCTTCGCGAGAATGTCCAAAGTTTCAGCGGGATTTCCAAAATGTTGAAAGGAACTCGAAACATGTCAACCTTGGTTTTGAGAATCTCTCCCGGAGTTTGAGAGATTTGCACGTGAAAGGGTACCAATCTTGTCGGGGATTGGGAACCCTTCGCGAGAATGTCCAAAGTTTCAGCGGGATTTCCAAAATGTTGAAAGGAACTCGAAACATGTCAACCTTGGTTTTGAGAATCTCTCCTGGAGTTTGAGAGATTTGGACATGAAAGGGTACCAATCTTGTCGGGTATTGGGAACCCTTCGCGAGAATGTCCAAAGTTTCAGCGGGATTTCCAAAATGTTGAAAGGAACTCGAAACATGTCAACCTTGGTTTTGAGAATCTCTCCCGGAGTTTGAGAGATTTGGACGTGAAAGGGTACCAGTCTTGTCGGGGATTGGGAACCCTTCGCGAGAATGTCCAAAGTTTCAGCGTGATTTCCAAAATGTTGAAAGGAACTCGAACCATGTCAACCTTGGTTTTGAGAATGTCTCCCGGAGTTTGAGAGATTTGGACATGAAAGGGTACCAATCTTGTCGGGGATTGGGAACCCTTCGCGAGAAAGTCCAAAGTTTCAGCGGGATTTCCAAAATGTTGAAAGGAACTCGAAACATGTCAACCTTGGTTTTGAGAATCTCTCCCGGAGTTTGAGAGATTTGGACGTGAAAGTGTACTAATCTTGTTGGGGATTGGGAACCCTTCGCGAGAATGTCCAAAGTTTCAGCGGGATTTCCAAAATGTTAAAAGGAACTCGAAACATGTCAACCATGGTTTTGAGAATCTCTCCCGGAGTTTGAGAGATTTCTACGTGAAAGGGTACCAATCTTGTCGAAGATTGGGAACCCTTCGCGACAATGTCCAAAGTTTCAGCGGGATTTCCAAAATGTTGAAAGGAACTCGAAACATGTCAACCTTGGTTTTGAGAATCTCTCCCGGACTTTGAGAGATTTGGACGTGAAAGGGTACCAATGGTGTCAGGGATTGGGAACCCTTCGCCAGAATATCCAAACTTTCAGCAGGATTTCCAAAATGTTGAAAGGAACTCGAAACATGTCAACCTTGGTTTTGAGAATCTCTCCCGGAGTTTGAGAGATTTGGACGTGAAAGGGTACCAGTCTTGTCGGGGATCGGGAACCCTTTGCGAGAATGTCCAAAGTTTCAGCGGGATTTCCAAAATGTTGAAAGGAACTCGAAACATGTCAACCTTGGTTTTGAGAATCTCTCCCGGAGTTTGAGAGATTTGGACGTGAAAGGGTACCAATCTTGTCGGGGATTGGGAAGCCTTCGCGAGAATGTCCAAAGTTTCAGCGGGATTTCCAAAATGTTGAAAGGAACTCGAACCATGTCAACCTTGGTTTTGAGAATCTCTCCCGGAGTCTGAGAGATTTGGACGTGAAAGGGTACCAGTCTTGTCGGGGATTGGGAACCCTTCGCGAGAATGTCCAAAGTTTCAGCGGGATTTCCAAAATGTTGAAAGGAACTCGAAACATGTCAACCTTGGTTTTGAGAATCTCTCCCGGAGTTTGAGAGATTTGGACGTGAAAGGGTACCAATCTTGTCGGGGATTGGGAAGCCTTCGCGAGAATGTCCAAAGTTTCAGCGGGATTTCCAAAATGTTGAAAGGAACTCGAAACATGTCAACCTTGGTTTTGAGAATCTCTCCCGGAGTTTGAGAGATTTGGACGTGAAAGGGTACCAATCTTGTCGGGGATTGGGAACCCTTCGCGAGAATGTCCAAAGTTTCAGCGGGATTTCCAAAATGTTGAAAGGAACTCGAAACATGTCAACCTTGGTTTTGAGAATCTCTCCCGGAGTTTGAGAGATTTGGACGTGAAAGGGTCCCAATCTCGTCGGGGATTGGGACCCCTTCGCGAGAATGTCCAAAGTTTCAGCGGGATTTCCAAAATGTTGAAAGGAACTCGAACCATGTCAACCTTGGTTTTGAGAATCTCTCCCGGAGTTTGAGAGATTTGGACGTGAAAGGGTACCAATCTTGTCGGGGATTGGGAACCCTTCGCGAGAATGTCCAAAGTTTCAGCGGGATTTCCAAAATGTTGAAAGGAACTCGAACCATGTCAACCTTGGTTTTGAGAATCTCTCCCGGAGTTTGAGAGATTTGGACGTGAAAGGGTACCAATCTTGTCGGGGATCGGGAACCCTTCGCGACAATGTCCAAAGTTTCAGCGGGATTTCCAAAATGTTGAAAGGAACTCGAAACATGTCAACCTTGGTTTTGAGAATCTCTCCCGGAGTTTGAGAGATTTGGACGTGAAAGGGTACCAATCTTGTCGGGGATTGGGAACCCTTCGCGAGAATGTCCAAAGTTTCAGCGGGATTTCCAAAATGTTGAAAGGAACTCGAAACATGTCAACCTTGGTTTTGAGAATCTCTCCCGGAGTTTGAGAGATTTGGACATGAAAGGGTACCAATCTTGTCGGGGATTGGGAACCCTTCGCGAGAATGTCCAAAGTTTCAGCGGGATTTCCAAAATGTTGAAAGGAACTCGAAACATGTCAACCTTGGTTTTGAGAATCTCTCCCGGAGTTTGAGAGATTTGGACGTGAAAGGGTACCAGTCTTGTCGGGGATCGGGAACCCTTCGCGAGAATGTCCAAAGTTTCAGCGTGATTTCCAAAATGTTGAAAGGAACTCGAACCATGTCAACCTTGGTTTTGAGAATCTCTCCCGGAGTTTGAGAGATTTGGACGTGAAAGGGTACCAATCTTGTCGGGGATTGGGAACCCTTCGCGAGAAAGTCCAAAGTTTCAGCGGGATTTCCAAAATGTTGAAAGGAACTCGAAACATGTCAACCTTGGTTTTGAGAATCTCTCCCGGAGTTTGAGAGATTTGGACGTGAAAGTGTACTAATCTTGTTGGGGATTGGGAACCCTTCGCGAGAATGTCCAAAGTTTCAGCGGGATTTCCAAAATGTTGAAAGGAACTCAAAACATGTCAACCATGGTTTTGAGAATCTCTCCCGGAGTTTGAGAGATTTCTATGTGAAAGGGTACCAATCTTGTCGAAGATTGGGAACCCTTCGCGAGAATGTCCAAAGTTTCAGCGGGATTTCCAAAATGTTGAAAGGAACTCGAAACATGTCAACCTTGGTTTTGAGAATCTCTCGCGGAGTTTGAGATATTTGGACGTGAAAGGGTACCAGTCTTGTCGGGGATTGGGAACCCTTCGCGAGAATGTCCAAAGTTTCAGCGGGATTTCCAAAATGTTGAAAGGAACTCGAACCATGTCAACCTTGGTTTTGAGAATCTCTCCCGGAGTTTGAGAGATTTGGACGTGAAAGGGTACCAGTCTTGTCGGGGATTGGGAACCCTTCGCCAGAATGTCCAAACTTTCAGCGGGATTTCCAAAATGTTGAAAGGAACTCGAAACATGTCAACCTTGGTTTTGAGAATCTCTCCCGGAGTTTGAGAGATTTGGACGTGAAAGGGTACCAATCTTGTCGGGGATTGGGAACCCTTCGCAAGAATGTCCAAAGTTTCAGCGGGATTTCCAAAATGTTGAAAGGAACTCGAAACATGTCAGCCATGGTTTTGAGAATCTCTCCCGGAGTTTGAGAGATTTGGACATGAAAGGGTACCAATCTTGTCGGGGATTGGGAACCCTTCGCGAGAATGTCCAAAGTTTCAGCGGGATTTCCAAAATGTTGAAAGGAACTCGAAACATGTCAACCTTGGTTTTGAGAATCTCTCCCGGAGTTTGAGAGATTTCTACGTGAAAGGGTACCAGTCTTGTCGGGGATTGGGAACCCTTCGTGAGAATGTCCAAAGTTTCAGCGGGATTTCCAAAATGTTGAAAGGAACTCGAAACATGTCAACCTTGGTTTTGAGAATCTCTCCCGGAGTTTGAGAGATTTGGACGTGAAAGGGTACCAATCTTGTCGGGGATTGGGAACCCTTCGCGAGAATGTCCAAAGTTTCAGCGGGATTTCCAAAATGTTGAAAGGAACTCGAAACATGTCAACCTTGGTTTTGAGAAACTCTCCCGGAGTTTGAGAGATTTGGACGTGAAAGGGTACCAGTCTTGTCGGGGATTGGGAACCCTTCGCGAGAATGTCCAAAGTTTCAGCGGGATTTCCAAAATGTTGAAAGGAACTCAAAACATGTCAACCTTGGTTTTGAGAATCTCTCCCGGAGTTTGAGAGATTTGGACGTGAAAGTGTACCAATCTTGTTGGGGATTGGGAACCCTTCGCGAGAATGTCCAAAGTTTCAGCGGGATTTCCAAAATGTTGAAAGGAACTCGAAACATGTCAACCTTGGTTTTGAGAATCTCTCCCGGAGTTTGAGAGATTTGGACGTGAAAGGGTACCAATCTTGTCGGGGATCAAGAACCCTTCGCAAGAATGTCCAAAGTTTCAGCAAGATTTCCAAAATGTTGAAAGAAACTCGAAACATGTCAACCTTGGTTTTGAGAATCTCTCCCGGAGTTTGAGAGATTTGGACGTGAAAGGGTACCAATCTTGTCGGGGATTGGGAACCCTTCGCGAGAATGTCCAAAGTTTCAGCAGGATTTCCAAAATGTTGAAAGGAACTCGAAACATGTCAACTTTGTTTTTGAGAATCTCTCCCGGAGCTTGAGAGATTTGGACGTGAAAGGGTACCAATCTTGTCGGGGATTGGGAACCCTTCGCAAGAATGTCCAAAGTTTCAGCGGGATTTCCAAAATGTTGAAAGGAACTCGAAACATGTCAGCCATGGTTTTGAGAATCTCTCCCGGAGTTTGAGAGATTTGGACATGAAAGGGTACCAATCTTGTCGGGGATTGGGAACCCTTCGCGAGAATGTCCAAAGTTTCAGCGGGATTTCCAAAATGTTGAAAGGAACTCGAAACATGTCAACCTTGGTTTTGAGAATCTCTCCCGGAGTTTGAGAGATTTGGACGTGAAAGGGTACCAATCTTGTCGGGGATTGGGAACCCTTCGCGAGAATGTCCAAAGTTTCAGCGTGATTTCCAAAATGTTGAAAGGAACTCGAAACATGTCAACCTTGGTTTTGAGAATCTCTCCCGGAGTTTGAGAGATTTGGACGTGAAAGGGTACCAATCTTGTCGGGGATTGGGAACCCTTCGCGAGAATGTCCAAAGTTTCAGCGGGATTTCCAAAATGTTGAAAGGAACTCGAAACATGTCAACCTTGGTTTTGAGAATCTCTCCCGGAGTTTGAGAGATTTGGACGTGAAAGGGTACCAATCTTGTCGGGGATCAGGAACCCTTCGCGAGAATGTCCAAAGTTTCAGCGGGATTTCCAAAATGTTGAAAGAACTCGAAACATGTCAACCTTGGTTTTGAGAATCTCTCCCGGAGTTTGAGAGATTTGGACGTGAAAGGGTACCAATCTTGTCGGGGATCGGGAACCCTTCGCGAGAATGTCCAAACTTTCAGCGGGATTTCCAAAATGTTGAAAGGAACTCGAAACATGTCAGCCTTGGTTTTGAGAATCTCTCCCGGAGTCTGAGAGATTTGGACGTGAAAGGGTACCAATCTTGTCGGGGATTGGGAACCCTTCGCGAGAATGTCCAAAGTTTCAGCGGGATTTCCAAAATGTTGAAAGGAACTCGAAACATGTCAACCTTGGTTTTGAGAATCTCTCCCGGAGTTTGAGAGATTTGGACATGAAAGGGTACCAATCTTGTCGGGGATTGGGAACCCTTCGCGAGAATGTCCAAAGTTTCAGCGGGATTTCCAAAATGTTGAAAGAACTCGAAACATGTCAACCTTGGTTTTGAGAATCTCTCCCGGAGTTTGAGAGATTTGGACGTGAAAGGGTACCAATCTTGTCGGGGATCGGGAACCCTTCGCGAGAATGTCCAAACTTTCAGCGGGATTTCCAAAATGTTGAAAGGAACTCGAAACATGTCAGCCTTGGTTTTGAGAATCTCTCCCGGAGTCTGAGAGATTTGGACGTGAAAGGGTACCAATCTTGTCGGGGATTGGGAACCCTTCGCGAGAATGTCCAAAGTTTCAGCGGGATTTCCAAAATGTTGAAAGGAACTCGAAACATGTCAACCTTGGTTTTGAGAATCTCTCCCGGAGTTTGAGAGATTTGGACATGAAAGGGTACCAATCTTGTCGGGGATTGGGAACCCTTCGCGAGAATGTCCAAAGTTTCAGCGGGATTTCCAAAATGTTGAAAGAAACTCAAAACATGTCAACCTTGGTTTTGAGAATCTCTCCCAGAGTTTGAGAGATTTGGACGTGAAAGGGTACCAGTCTTGTCGGGGATTGGGAATGCTTCGCGAGAATGTCCAAAGTTTCAGCGGATTTCCAAAATGTTGAAAGGAACTCGAAACATGTCAACCTTGGTTTTGAGAATCTCTGCCGGAGTTTGAGAGATTTGGACGTGAAAGGGTACCAATCTTGTCGGGGATTGGGAACCCTTCGCGAGAATGTCCAAAGTTTCAGCGGGATTTCCAAAATGTTGAAAGGAACTCGAAACATGTCAACCTTGGTTTTGAGAATCTCTCCCGGAGTTTGAGAGATTTGGACGTGAAAGGGTACCAATCTTGTCGGGGATCAGGAACCCTTCGCGAGAATGTCCAAAGTTTCAGCGGGATTTCCAAAATGTTGAAAGAACTCGAAACATGTCAACCTTGGTTTTGAGAATCTCTCCCGGAGTTTGAGAGATTTGGACGTGAAAGGGTACCAATCTTGTCGGGGATCGGGAACCCTTCGCGAGAATGTCCAAACTTTCAGCGGGATTTCCAAAATGTTGAAAGGAACTCGAAACATGTCAGCCTTGGTTTTGAGAATCTCTCCCGGAGTCTGAGAGATTTGGACGTGAAAGGGTACCAATCTTGTCGGGGATTGGGAACCCTTCGCGAGAATGTCCAAAGTTTCAGCGGGATTTCCAAAATGTTGAAAGGAACTCGAAACATGTCAACCTTGGTTTTGAGAATCTCTCCCGGAGTTTGAGAGATTTGGACATGAAAGGGTACCAATCTTGTCGGGGATTGGGAACCCTTCGCGAGAATGTCCAAAGTTTCAGCGGGATTTCCAAAATGTTGAAAGGAACTCGAAACATGTCAACCTTGGTTTTGAGAATCTCTCGCGGAGTTTGAGATATTTGGACGTGAAAGGGTACCAGTCTTGTCGGGGATTGGGAACCCTTCGCGAGAATGTCCAAAGTTTCAGCGGGATTTCCAAAATGTTGAAAGGAACTCGAACCATGTCAACCTTGGTTTTGAGAATCTCTCCCGGAGTTTGAGAGATTTGGACGTGAAAGGGTACCAGTCTTGTCGGGGATTGGGAACCCTTCGCCAGAATGTCCAAACTTTCAGCGGGATTTCCAAAATGTTGAAAGGAACTCGAAACATGTCAACCTTGGTTTTGAGAATCTCTCCCGGAGTTTGAGAGATTTGGACGTGAAAGGGTACCAATCTTGTCGGGGATTGGGAACCCTTCGCAAGAATGTCCAAAGTTTCAGCGGGATTTCCAAAATGTTGAAAGGAACTCGAAACATGTCAGCCATGGTTTTGAGAATCTCTCCCGGAGTTTGAGAGATTTGGACATGAAAGGGTACCAATCTTGTCGGGGATTGGGAACCCTTCGCGAGAATGTCCAAAGTTTCAGCGGGATTTCCAAAATGTTGAAAGGAACTCGAAACATGTCAACCTTGGTTTTGAGAATCTCTCCCGGAGTTTGAGAGATTTCTACGTGAAAGGGTACCAGTCTTGTCGGGGATTGGGAACCCTTCGTGAGAATGTCCAAAGTTTCAGCGGGATTTCCAAAATGTTGAAAGGAACTCGAAACATGTCAACCTTGGTTTTGAGAATCTCTCCCGGAGTTTGAGAGATTTGGACGTGAAAGGGTACCAATCTTGTCGGGGATTGGGAACCCTTCGCGAGAATGTCCAAAGTTTCAGCGGGATTTCCAAAATGTTGAAAGGAACTCGAAACATGTCAACCTTGGTTTTGAGAAACTCTCCCGGAGTTTGAGAGATTTGGACGTGAAAGGGTACCAGTCTTGTCGGGGATTGGGAACCCTTCGCGAGAATGTCCAAAGTTTCAGCGGGATTTCCAAAATGTTGAAAGGAACTCAAAACATGTCAACCTTGGTTTTGAGAATCTCTCCCGGAGTTTGAGAGATTTGGACGTGAAAGTGTACCAATCTTGTTGGGGATTGGGAACCCTTCGCGAGAATGTCCAAAGTTTCAGCGGGATTTCCAAAATGTTGAAAGGAACTCGAAACATGTCAACCTTGGTTTTGAGAATCTCTCCCGGAGTTTGAGAGATTTGGACGTGAAAGGGTACCAATCTTGTCGGGGATCAAGAACCCTTCGCAAGAATGTCCAAAGTTTCAGCAAGATTTCCAAAATGTTGAAAGAAACTCGAAACATGTCAACCTTGGTTTTGAGAATCTCTCCCGGAGTTTGAGAGATTTGGACGTGAAAGGGTACCAATCTTGTCGGGGATTGGGAACCCTTCGCGAGAATGTCCAAAGTTTCAGCAGGATTTCCAAAATGTTGAAAGGAACTCGAAACATGTCAACTTTGTTTTTGAGAATCTCTCCCGGAGCTTGAGAGATTTGGACGTGAAAGGGTACCAATCTTGTCGGGGATTGGGAACCCTTCGCAAGAATGTCCAAAGTTTCAGCGGGATTTCCAAAATGTTGAAAGGAACTCGAAACATGTCAGCCATGGTTTTGAGAATCTCTCCCGGAGTTTGAGAGATTTGGACATGAAAGGGTACCAATCTTGTCGGGGATTGGGAACCCTTCGCGAGAATGTCCAAAGTTTCAGCGGGATTTCCAAAATGTTGAAAGGAACTCGAAACATGTCAACCTTGGTTTTGAGAATCTCTCCCGGAGTTTGAGAGATTTGGACGTGAAAGGGTACCAATCTTGTCGGGGATTGGGAACCCTTCGCGAGAATGTCCAAAGTTTCAGCGGGATTTCCAAAATGTTGAAAGGAACTCAAAACATGTCAACCTTGGTTTTGAGAATCTCTCCCGGACTTTGAGAGATTTGGACGTGAAAGGGTACCAATCTTGTCGGGGATTGGGAACCCTTCGCGAGAATGTCCAAAGTTTCAGCGGGATTTCCAAAATGTTGAAAGGAACTCGAAACATGTCAACCTTGGTTTTGAGAATCTCTCCCGGAGTTTGAGAGATTTGGACGTGAAAGGGTACCAATCTTGTCGGGGATTGGGAACCCTTCGCGAGAATGTCCAAAGTTTCAGCGGGATTTCCAAAATGTTGAAAGGAACTCGAAACATATCAACCTTGGTTTTGAGAATCTCTCCCGGAGTTTGAGAGATTTGGACGTGAAAGGGTACCAGTCTTGTCGGGGATTGGGAACCCTTCGCGAGAATGTCCAAAGTTTCAGCGGATTTCCAAAATGTTGAAAGGAACTCGAAACATGTCAACCTTGGTTTTGAGAATCTCTGCCGGAGTTTGAGAGATTTGGACGTGAAAGGGTACCAATCTTGTCGGGGATTGGGAACCCTTCGCGAGAATGTCCAAAGTTTCAGCGGGATTTCCAAAATGTTGAAAGGAACTCGAAACATGTCAACCTTGGTTTTGAGAATCTCTCCCGGAGTTTGAGAGATTTGGACGTGAAAGTGTACCAATCGTGTCGGGGATCGGGAACCCTTCGCGAGAATGTCCAAAGTTTCAGTGGGATTTCCAAAATGTTGAAAGGAACTCGAAACATGTCAACCTTGGTTTTGAGAATCTCTCCCGGAGTTTGAGAGATTTGGACGTGAAAGGGTACCAGTCTTGTCGGGGATTGGGAACCCTTCGCGACAATGTCCAAAGTTTCAGCGGGATTTCCAAAATGTTGAAAGGAACTCGAAACATGTCAACCTTGGTTTTGAGAATCTCTCCCGGAGTTTGAGAGATTTGGACGTGAAAGGGTACCAATCTTGTCGGGGATCAGGAACCCTTCGCGAGAATGTCCAAAGTTTCAGCGGGATTTCCAAAATGTTGAAAGAACTCGAAACATGTCAACCTTGGTTTTGAGAATCTCTCCCGGAGTTTGAGAGATTTGGACGTGAAAGGGTACCAATCTTGTCGGGGATCGGGAACCCTTCGCGAGAATGTCCAAACTTTCAGCGGGATTTCCAAAATGTTGAAAGGAACTCGAAACATGTCAGCCTTGGTTTTGAGAATCTCTCCCGGAGTCTGAGAGATTTGGACGTGAAAGGGTACCAATCTTGTCGGGGATTGGGAACCCTTCGCGAGAATGTCCAAAGTTTCAGCGGGATTTCCAAAATGTTGAAAGGAACTCGAAACATGTCAACCTTGGTTTTGAGAATCTCTCCCGGAGTTTGAGAGATTTGGACATGAAAGGGTACCAATCTTGTCGGGGATTGGGAACCCTTCGCGAGAATGTCCAAAGTTTCAGCGGGATTTCCAAAATGTTGAAAGGAACTCGAAACATGTCAACCTTGGTTTTGAGAATCTCTCCCGGAGTTTGAGAGATTTGGACGTGAAAGGGTACCAGTCTTGTCGGGGATTGGGAACCCTTCGCGAGAATGTCCAAAGTTTCAGCGTGATTTCCAAAATGTTGAAAGGAACTCGAACCATGTCAACCTTGGTTTTGAGAATCTCTCCCGGAGTTTGAGAGATTTGCACGTGAAAGGGTACCAATCTTGTCGGGGATTGGGAACCCTTCGCGAGAATGTCCAAAGTTTCAGCGGGATTTCCAAAATGTTGAAAGGAACTCGAAACATGTCAACCTTGGTATTGAGAATCTCTCCCGGAGTTTGAGAGATTTGGACGTGAAAGGGTACCAATCTTGTCGGGGATTGGGAACCCTTCGCGAGAATGTCCAAAGTTTCAGCGGGATTTCCAAAATGTTGAAAGGAACTCGAAACATGTCAACCTTGGTTTTGAGAATCTCTCCCGGAGTTTGAGAGATTTGGACGTGAAAGGGTACCAATCTTGTCGGGGATTGGGAACCCTTCGCGAGAATGTGCAAAGTTTCAGCGGGATTTCCAAAATGTTGAAAGGAACTCGAAACATGTCAACCTTGGTTTTGAGAATCTCTCCCGGAGTTTGAGAGATTTGGACGTGAAAGGGTACCAGTCTTGTCGGGGATTGGGAACCCTTCGCGAGAATGTCCAAAGTTTCAGCGGGATTTCCAAAATGTTGAAAGGAACTCAAAACATGTCAACCTTGGTTTTGAGAATCTCTCCCGGAGTTTGAGAGATTTGGACGTGAAAGTGTGCCAATCTTGTCGGGGATTGGGAACCCTTCGCGAGAATGTCCAAAGTTTCAGCGGGATTTCCAAAATGTTGAAAGGAACTCGAAACATGTCAACCTTGGTTTTGAGAATCTCTCCCGGAGTTTGAGAGATTTGGACGTGAAAGGGTACCAATCTTGTCGGGGATCAAGAACCCTTCGCAAGAATGTCCAAAGTTTCAGCAAGATTTCCAAAATGTTGAAAGAAACTCGAAACATGTCAACCTTGGTTTTGAGAATCTCTCCCGGAGTTTGAGAGATTTGGACGTGAAAGGGTACCAATCTTGTCGGGGATTGGGAACCCTTCGCGAGAATGTCCAAAGTTTCAGCAGGATTTCCAAAATGTTGAAAGGAAATCGAAACATGTCAACTTTGTTTTTGAGAATCTCTCCCGGAGTTTGAGAGATTTGGACGTGAAAGGGTACCAATCTTGTCGGGGATTGGGAACCCTTCGCAAGAATGTCCAAAGTTTCAGCGGGATTTCCAAAATGTTGAAAGGAACTCGAAACATGTCAACCATGGTTTTGAGAATCTCTCCCGGAGTTTGAGAGATTTGGACATGAAAGGGTACCAATCTTGTCGGGGATTGGGAACCCTTCGCGAGAATGTCCAAAGTTTCAGCGGGATTTCCAAAATGTTGAAAGGAACTCGAACCATGTCAACCTTGGTTTTGAGAATCTCTCCCGGAGTTTGAGAGATTTGGACGTGAAAGGGTACCAATCTTGTCGGGGATTGGGAACCCTTCGCCAGAATGTTGAAAGTTTCAGCGTGATTTCCAAAATGTTGAAAGGAACTCGAAACATGTCAACCTTGGTTTTGAGAATCTCTCCCGGAGTTTGAGAGATTTGGACGTGAAAGGGTACCAATCTTGTCGGGGATTGGGAACCCTTCGCGAGAATGTCCAAAGTTTCAGCGGGATTTCCAAAATGTTGAAAGGAACTCGAAACATGTCAACCTTGGTTTTGAGAATCTCTCCCGGAGTTTGAGAGATTTGGACGTGAAAGGGTACCAATCTTGTCGGGGATTGGGAACCCTTCGCGAGAATGTCCAAAGTTTCAGCGGGATTTCCAAAATGTTGAAAGGAACTCGAAACATGTCAACCTTGGTTTTGAGAATCTCTCCCGGAGTTTGAGAGATTTGGACGTGAAAGGGTACCAGTCTTGTCGGGGATTGGGAACCCTTCGCGAGAATGTCCAAAGTTTCAGCGGATTTCCAAAATGTTGAAAGGAACTCGAAACATGTCAACCTTGGTTTTGAGAATCTCTGCCGGAGTTTGAGAGATTTGGACGTGAAAGGGTACCAATCTTGTCGGGGATTGGGAACCCTTCGCGAGAATGTCCAAAGTTTCAGCGGGATTTCCAAAATGTTGAAAGGAACTCGAACCATGTCAACCTTGGTTTTGAGAATCTCTCCCGGAGTTTGAGAGATTTGGACGTGAAAGTGTACCAATCGTGTCGGGGATCGGGAACCCTTCGCGAGAATGTCCAAAGTTTCAGTGGGATTTCCAAAATGTTGAAAGGAACTCGAAACATGTCAACCTTGGTTTTGAGAATCTCTCCCGGAGTTTGAGAGATTTGGACGTGAAAGGGTACCAGTCTTGTCGGGGATTGGGAACCCTTCGCGACAATGTCCAAAGTTTCAGCGGGATTTCCAAAATGTTGAAAGGAACTCGAAACATGTCAACCTTGGTTTTGAGAATCTCTCCCGGAGTTTGAGAGATTTGGACGTGAAAGGGTACCAATCTTGTCGGGGATCAGGAACCCTTCGCGAGAATGTCCAAAGTTTCAGCGGGATTTCCAAAATGTTGAAAGAACTCGAAACATGTCAACCTTGGTTTTGAGAATCTCTCCCGGAGTTTGAGAGATTTGGACGTGAAAGGGTACCAATCTTGTCGGGGATCGGGAACCCTTCGCGAGAATGTCCAAACTTTCAGCGGGATTTCCAAAATGTTGAAAGGAACTCGAAACATGTCAGCCTTGGTTTTGAGAATCTCTCCCGGAGTCTGAGAGATTTGGACGTGAAAGGGTACCAATCTTGTCGGGGATTGGGAAGCCTTCGCGAGAATGTCCAAAGTTTCAGCGGGATTTCCAAAATGTTGAAAGGAACTCGAAACATGTCAACCTTGGTTTTGAGAATCTCTCCCGGAGTTTGAGAGATTTGGACATGAAAGGGTACCAATCTTGTCGGGGATTGGGAACCCTTCGCGAGAATGTCCAAAGTTTCAGCGGGATTTCCAAAATGTTGAAAGGAACTCGAAACATGTCAACCTTGGTTTTGAGAATCTCTCCCGGAGTTTGAGAGATTTGGACGTGAAAGGGTACCAGTCTTGTCGGGGATTGGGAACCCTTCGCGAGAATGTCCAAAGTTTCAGCGTGATTTCCAAAATGTTGAAAGGAACTCGAACCATGTCAACCTTGGTTTTGAGAATCTCTCCCGGAGTTTGAGAGATTTGGACGTGAAAGGGTACCAATCTTGTCGGGGATTGGGAACCCTTCGCGAGAATGTCCAAAGTTTCAGCGGGATTTCCGAAATGTTGAAAGGAACTCGAAACATATCAACCTTGGTTTTGAGAATCTCTCCCGGAGTTTGAGAGATTTGGACGTGAAAGGGTACCAATCTTGTCGGGGATCGGGAACCCTTCGCGAGAATGTCCAAAGTTTCAGCGGGATTTCCAAAATGTTGAAAGGAACTCGAAACATGTCAACCTTGGTTTTGAGAATCTCTCCCGGAGTTTGAGAGATTTGGACGTGAAAGGGTACCAATCTTGTCGGGGATTGGGAACCCTTCGCGAGAATGTGCAAAGTTTCAGCGGGATTTCCAAAATGTTGAAAGGAACTCGAAACATGTCAACCTTGGTTTTGAGAATCTCTCCCGGAGTTTGAGAGATTTGGACGTGAAAGGGTACCAATCTTGTCGGGGATTGGGAACCCTTCGCGAGAATGTCCAAAGTTTCAGCGGGATTTCCAAAATGTTGAAAGGAACTCGAAACATGTCAACCTTGGTTTTGAGAATCTCTCCCGGAGTTTGAGAGATTTGGACGTGAAAGGGTACCAGTCTTGTCGGGGATTGGGAACCCTTCGCGAGAATGTCCAAAGTTTCAGCGTGATTTCCAAAATGTTGAAAGGAACTCGAACCATGTCAACCTTGGTTTTGAGAATCTCTCCCGGAGTTTGAGAGATTTAGACGTGAAAGGGTACCAATCTTGTCGGGGATTGGGAACCCTTCGCGAGAAAGTCCAAAGTTTCAGCGGGATTTCCAAAATGTTGAAAGGAACTCGAAACATGTCAACCTTGGTTTTGAGAATCTCTCCCGGAGTTTGAGAGATTTGGACGTGAAAGTGTACTAATCTTGTTGGGGATTGGGAACCCTTCGCGAGAATGTCCAAAGTTTCAGCGGGATTTCCAAAATGTTGAAAGGAACTCGAAACATGTCAACCTTGGTTTTGAGAATCTCTCCCGGAGTTTGAGAGATTTGGACGTGAAAGGGTACCAATCTTGTCGGGGATTGGGAACCCTTCGCGAGAATGTCCAAAGTTTCAACGGGATTTCCAAAATGTTGAAAGGAACTCGAAACATGTCAACCTTGGTTTTGAGAATCTCTCCCGGAGTTTGAGAGATTTGGACGTGAAAGGGTACCAATCTTGTCGGGGATTGGGAACCCTTCGCGAGAATGTCCAAAGTTTCAGCGGGATTTCCAAAATGTTGAAAGGAACTCGAAACATGTCAACCTTGGTTTTGAGAATCTCTCCCGGAGTTTGAGAGATTTGGACGTGAAAGGGTACCAATCTCGTCGGGGATTGGGACCCCTTCGCGAGAATGTCCAAAGTTTCAGCGGGATTTCCAAAATGTTGAAAGGAACTCGAACCATGTCAACCTTGGTTTTGAGAATCTCTCCCGGAGTTTGAGAGATTTGGACATGAAAGGGTACCAATCTTGTCGGGGATTGGGAACCCTTCGCGAGAATGTCCAAAGTTTCAGCGGGATTTCCAAAATGTTGAAAGGAACTCGAAACATGTCAACCTTGGTTTTGAGAATCTCTCCCGGAGTTTGAGAGATTTGGACGTGAAAGGGTACCAATCTTGTCGGGGATTGGGAACCCTTCGCCACAATGTCCAAAGTTTCAGCGGGATTTCCAAAATTTTGAAAGGAACTCGAAACATGTCAACCTTGGTTTTGAGAATCTCTCCCGGAGTTTGAGAGATTTGGACGTGAAAGGGTACCAATCTTGTCGGGGATTGGGAACCCTTCGCCACAATGTCCAAAGTTTCAGCGTGATTTCCAAAATGTTGAAAGGAACTCGAAACATGTCAACCTTGGTTTTGAGAATCTCTCCCGGAGTTTGAGAGATTTGGACATGAAAGGGTACCAATCTTGTCGGGGATTGGGAACCCTTCGCGAGAATGTCCAAAGTTTCAGCGGGATTTCCAAAATGTTGAAAGGAACTCGAAACATGTCAACCTTGGTTTTGAGAATCTCTCCCGGAGTTTGAGAGATTTGGACGTGAAAGGGTACCAGTCTTGTCGGGGATCGGGAACCCTTCGCGAGAATGTCCAAAGTTTCAGCGGGATTTCCAAAATGTTGAAAGGAACTCGAAACATGTCAACCTTGGTTTTGAGAATCTCTCCCGGAGTTTGAGAGATTTGGACGTGAAAGGGTACCAATCTTGTCGGGGATTGGGAACCCTTCGCGAGAAAGTCCAAAGTTTCAGCGGGATTTCCAAAATGTTGAAAGGAACTCGAAACATGTCAACCTTGGTTTTGAGAATCTCTCCCGGAGTTTGAGAGATTTGGACGTGAAAGTGTACTAATCTTGTTGGGGATTGGGAACCCTTCGCGAGAATGTCCAAAGTTTCAGCGGGATTTCCAAAATGTTGAAAGGAACTCGAAACATGTCAACCATGGTTTTGAGAATCTCTCCCGGAGTTTGAGAGATTTCTACGTGAAAGGGTACCAATCTTGTCGAAGATTGGGAACCCTTCGCGACAATGTCCAAAGTTTCAGCGGGATTTCCAAAATGTTGAAAGGAACTCGAAACATGTCAACCTTGGTTTTGAGAATCTCTCCCGGACTTTGAGAGATTTGGACGTGAAAGGGTACCAATCTTGTCAGGGATTGGGAACCCTTCGCCAGAATATCCAAACTTTCAGCAGGATTTCCAAAATGTTGAAAGGAACTCGAAACATGTCAACCTTGGTTTTGAGAATCTCTCCCGGAGTTTGAGAGATTTGGACGTGAAAGGGTACCAATCTTGTCGGGGATCGGGAACCCTTCGCGAGAATGTCCAAAGTTTCAGCGGGATTTCCAAAATGTTGAAAGGAACTCGAAACATGTCAACCTTGGTTTTGAGAATCTCTCCCGGAGTCTGAGAGATTTGGACGTGAAAGGGTACCAGTCTTGTCGGGGATTGGGAACCCTTCGCGAGAATGTCCAAAGTTTCAGCGGGATTTCCAAAATGTTGAAAGGAACTCGAAACATGTCAACCTTGGTTTTGAGAATCTCTCCCGGAGTTTGAGAGATTTGGACGTGAAAGGGTACCAATCTTGTCGGGGATTGGGAACCCTTCGCGAGAATGTCCAAAGTTTCAGCGGGATTTCCAAAATGTTGAAAGGAACTCGAAACATGTCAACCTTGGTTTTGAGAATCTCTCCCGGAGTTTGAGAGATTTGGACGTGAAAGGGTACCAATCTTGTTGGGGATTGGGAACCCTTCGCGAGAATGTCCAAAGTTTCAGCGGGATTTCCAAAATGTTGAAAGGAACTCGAACCATGTCAACCTTGGTTTTGAGAATCTCTCCCGGAGTTTGAGAGATTTGGACGTGAAAGGGTACCAATCTCGTCGGGGATTGGGACCCCTTCGCGAGAATGTCCAAAGTTTCAGCGGGATTTCCAAAATGTTGAAAGGAACTCGAAACATGTCAACCTTGGTTTTGAGAATCTCTCCCGGAGTTTGAGAGATTTGGACGTGAAAGGGTCCCAATCTCGTCAGGGATTGGGAACCCTTCGCGAGAATGTCCAAAGTTTCAGCGGGATTTCCAAAAGGTTGAGAGTAACTCGAACCATGTCAACCTTGGTTTTGAGAATCTCTCCCGGAGTTTGAGAGATTTGGACGTGAAAGGGTACCAATCTTGTCGGGGATTGGGAACCCTTCGCGACAATGTCCAAAGTTTCAGCGGGATTTCCAAAATGTTGAAAGGAACTCGAAAGATGTCAACCTTGGTTTTGAGAATCTCTCCCGGAGTTTGAGAGATTTGGACGTGAAAGGGTACCAATCTTGTCGGGGATTGGGAACCCTTCGCGAGAATGTCCAAAGTTTCAGCGGATTTTATAAAATGTTGAAAGGAACTCGAAACATGTCAACCTTGGTTTTGAGAATCTATCCCCGAGTTTGAGAGATTTGGACGTGAAAGGGTACCAGTCTTGTCGGGGATTGGGAACCCTTCGCGAGAATGTCCAAAGTTTCAGCGGGATTTCCAAAATGTTGAAAGGAACTCGAAACATGTCAACCTTGGTTTTGAGAATCTCTCCCGGAGTTTGAGAGATTTGGACGTGAAAGGGTACCAATCTTGTCGGGGATTGGGAACCCTTCGCGAGAATGTCCAAAGTTTCAGCGGGATTTCCAAAATGTTGAAAGGAACTCGAACCATGTCAACCTTGGTTTTGAGAATCTCTCCCGGAGTTTGAGAGATTTGGACGTGAAAGGGTACCAATCTTGTCGGGGATTGGGAACCCTTCGCGAGAATGTCCAAAGTTTCAGCGGGATTTCCAAAATGTTGAGAGGAACTCGAACCATGTCAACCTTGGTTTTGAGAATCTCTCCCGGAGTTTGAGAGATTTGGACGTGAAAGGGTACCAATCTTGTCGGGGATTGGGAACCCTTCGCCACAATGTCCAAAGTTTCAGCGGGATTTCCAAAATTTTGAAAGGAACTCGAAACATGTCAACCTTGGTTTTGAGAATCTCTCCCGGAGTTTGAGAGATTTGGACATGAAAGGGTACCAATCTTGTCGGGGATTGGGAACCCTTCGCGAGAATGTCCAAAGTTTCAGCGGGATTTCCAAAATGTTGAAAGGAACTCGAAACATGTCAACCTTGGTTTTGAGAATCTCTCCCGGAGTTTGAGAGATTTGGACGTGAAAGGGTACCAGTCTTGTCGGGGATCGGGAACCCTTCGCGAGAATGTCCAAAGTTTCAGCGGGATTTCCAAAATGTTGAAAGGAACTCGAAACATGTCAACCTTGGTTTTGAGAATCTCTCCCGGAGTTTGAGAGATTTGGACGTGAAAGGGTACCAATCTTGTCGGGGATTGGGAACCCTTCGCGAGAAAGTCCAAAGTTTCAGCGGGATTTCCAAAATGTTGAAAGGAACTCGAAACATGTCAACCTTGGTTTTGAGAATCTCTCCCGGAGTTTGAGAGATTTGGACGTGAAAGTGTACTAATCTTGTTGGGGATTGGGAACCCTTCGCGAGAATGTCCAAAGTTTCAGCGGGATTTCCAAAATGTTGAAAGGAACTCGAAACATGTCAACCTTCGTTTTGAGAATCTCTCCCGGAGTCTGAGAGATTTGGACGTGAAAGGGTACCAGTCTTGTCGGGGATTGGGAACCCTTCGCCAGAATGTCCAAAGTTTCAGCGGGATTTCCAAAATTTTGAAAGGAACTCGAAACATGTCAACCTTGGTTTTGAGAATCTCTCCCGGAGTTTGAGAGATTTGGACATGAAAGGGTACCAATCTTGTCGGGGATTGGGAACCCTTCGCGAGAATGTCCAAAGTTTCAGCGGGATTTCCAAAATGTTGAAAGGAACTCGAACCATGTCAACCTTGGTTTTGAGAATCTCTCCCGGAGTTTGAGAGATTTGGACGTGAAAGGGTACCAGTCTTGTCGGGGATCGGGAACCCTTCGCGAGAATGTCCAAAGTTTCAGCGGGATTTCCAAAATGTTGAAAGGAACTCGAAACATGTCAACCTTGGTTTTGAGAATCTCTCCCGGAGTTTGAGAGATTTGGACGTGAAAGGGTACCAATCTTGTCGGGGATTGGGAACCCTTCGCGAGAAAGTCCAAAGTTTCAGCGGGATTTCCAAAATGTTGAAAGGAACTCGAAACATGTCAACCTTGGTTTTGAGAATCTCTCCCGGAGTTTGAGAGATTTGGACGTGAAAGTGTACTAATCTTGTTGGGGATTGGGAACCCTTCGCGAGAATGTCCAAAGTTTCAGCGGGATTTCCAAAATGTTGAAAGGAACTCGAAACATGTCAACCATGGTTTTGAGAATCTCTCCCGGAGTTTGAGAGATTTCTACGTGAAAGGGTACCAATCTTGTCGAAGATTGGGAACCCTTCGCGACAATGTCCAAAGTTTCAGCGGGATTTCCAAAATGTTGAAAGGAACTCGAAACATGTCAACCTTGGTTTTGAGAATCTCTCCCGGACTTTGAGAGATTTGGACGTGAAAGGGTACCAATCTTGTCGGGGATCGGGAACCCTTCGCGAGAATGTCCAAAGTTTCAGCGGGATTTCCAAAATGTTGAAAGGAACTCGAAACATGTCAACCTTGGTTTTGAGAATCTCTCCGGGAGTTTGAGAGATTTGGACGTGAAAGGGTACCAATCTTGTCGGGGATTGGGAAGCCTTCGCGAGAATGTCCAAAGTTTCAGCGGGATTTCCAAAATGTTGAAAGGAACTCGAAACATGTCAACCTTCGTTTTGAGAATCTCTCCCGGAGTCTGAGAGATTTGGACGTGAAAGGGTACCAGTCTTGTCGGGGATTGGGAACCCTTCGCGAGAATGTCCAAAGTTTCAGCGGGATTTCCAAAATGTTGAAAGGAACTCGAAACATGTCAACCTTGGTTTTGAGAATCTCTCCCGGAGTTTGAGAGATTTGGACGTGAAAGGGTACCAATCTTGTCGGGGATTGGGAACCCTTCGCGAGAATGTCCAAAGTTTCAGCGGGATTTCCAAAATGTTGAAAGGAACTCGAAACATGTCAACCTTGGTTTTGAGAATCTCTCCCGGAGTTTGAGAGATTTGGACGTGAAAGGGTACCAATCTTGTTGGGGATTGGGAACCCTTCGCGAGAATGTCCAAAGTTTCAGCGGGATTTCCAAAATGTTGAAAGGAACTCGAAACATGTCAACCTTGGTTTTGAGAATCTCTCCCGGAGTTTGAGAGATTTGGACGTGAAAGGGTACCAATCTCGTCGGGGATTGGGACCCCTTCGCGAGAATGTCCAAAGTTTCAGCGGGATTTCCAAAATGTTGAAAGGAACTCGAAACATGTCAACCTTGGTTTTGAGAATCTCTCCCGGAGTTTGAGAGATTTGGACGTGAAAGGGTCCCAATCTCGTCAGGGATTGGGAACCCTTCGCGAGAATGTCCAAAGTTTCAGCGGGATTTCCAAAAGGTTGAGAGTAACTCGAACCATGTCAACCTTGGTTTTGAGAATCTCTCCCGGAGTTTGAGAGATTTGGACGTGAAAGGGTACCAATCTTGTCGGGGATTGGGAACCCTTCGCGACAATGTCCAAAGTTTCAGCGGGATTTCCAAAATGTTGAAAGGAACTCGAAACATGTCAAGCTTGGTTTTGAGAATCTCTCCCGGAGTTTGAGAGATTTGGACGTGAAAGGGTACCAATCTTGTCGGGGATTGGGAACCCTTCGCGAGAATGTCCAAAGTTTCAGCGGATTTTATAAAATGTTGAAAGGAACTCGAAACATGTCAACCTTGGTTTTGAGAATCTATCCCCGAGTTTGAGAGATTTGGACGTGAAAGGGTACCAGTCTTGTCGGGGATTGGGAACCCTTCGCGAGAATGTCCAAAGTTTCAGCGGGATTTCCAAAATGTTGAAAGGAACTCGAAACATGTCAACCTTGGTTTTGAGAATCTCTCCCGGAGTTTGAGAGATTTGGACGTGAAAGGGTACCAATCTTGTCGGGGATTGGGAACCCTTCGCGAGAATGTCCAAAGTTTCAGCGGGATTTCCAAAATGTTGAAAGGAACTCGAACCATGTCAACCTTGGTTTTGAGAATCTCTCCCGGAGTTTGAGAGATTTGGACGTGAAAGGGTACCAATCTTGTCGGGGATTGGGAACCCTTCGCGAGAATGTCCAAAGTTTCAGCGGGATTTCCAAAATGTTGAGAGGAACTCGAACCATGTCAACCTTGGTTTTGAGAATCTCTCCCGGAGTTTGAGAGATTTGGACGTGAAAGGGTACCAATCTTGTCGGGGATTGGGAACCCTTCGCCAGAATATCCAAAGTTTCAGCGGGATTTCCAAAATGTTGAAAGGAACTCGAAACATGTCAACCTTGGTTTTGAGAATCTCTCCCGGAGTTTGAGAGATTTGGACGTGAAAGGGTACCAATCTTGTCGGGGATTGGGAACCCTTCGCCAGAATGTCCAAAGTTTCAGCGTGATTTCCAAAATGTTGAAAGGAACTCGAAACATGTCAACCTTGGTTTTGAGAATCTCTCCCGGAGTTTGAGAGATTTGGACGTGAAAGGGTACCAATCTTGTCGGGGATTGGGAACCCTTTGCGAGAATGTCCAAAGTTTCAGCGGGATTTCCAAAATGTTGAAAGGAACTCGAAACATGTCAACCTTGGTTTTGAGAATCTCTCCCGGAGTTTGAGAGATTGGACGTGAAAGGGTACCAGTCTTGTCGGGGATTGGGAACCCTTCGCGAGAATGTCCAAAGTTTCAGCGGGATTTCCAAAATGTTGAAAGGAACTCGAAACATGTCAACCTTGGTTTTGAGAATCTCTCCCGGAGTTTGAGAGATTTGGACGTGAAAGGGTACCAGTCTTGTCGGGGATTGGGAACCCTTCGCGAGAATGTCCAAAGTTTCAGCGGGATTTCCAAAATGTTGAAAGGAACTCGAACCATGTCAACCTTGGTTTTGAGAATCTCTCCCGGAGTTTGAGAGATTTGGACGTGAAAGGGTACCAATCTTGTCGGGGATTGGGAACCCTTCGCCAGAATGTCCAAAGTTTCAGCGGGATTTCCAAAATGTTGAAAGGAACTCGAAACATGTCAACCTTGGTTTTGAGAATCTCTCCCGGAGTTTGAGAGATTTGGACCTGAAAGGGTCCCAATCTCGTCAGGGATTGGGAACCCTTCGCGAGAATGTCCAAAGTTTCAGCGGGATTTCCAAAATGTTGAAAGGAACTCGAACCATGTCAACCTTGGTTTTGAGAATCTCTCCCGGACTTTGAGAGATTTGGACGTGAAAGGGTACCAATCTTGTCGGGGATTGGGAACCCTTCGACAGAATGTCCAAAGTTTCAGCGGGATTTCCAAAATGTTGAAAGGAACTCGAAACATGTCAACCTTGGTTTTGAGAATCTCTCCCGGAGTTTGAGAGATTTGGACGTGAAAGGGTACCAATCTTGTCGGGGTTTGGGAACCCTTCGCGAGAATGTCCAAAGTTTCAGCGGGATTTCCAAAATGTTGAAAGGAACTCGGAACATGTCAACCTTGGTTTTGAGAATCTCTGCCGGAGATTGAGAGATTTGGACGTGAAAGGGTACCAATCTTGTCGGGGATTGGGAACCCTTACCGACAATGTCCAAAGTTTCAGCAGGATTTTTAAAATGTTGAAAGGAACTCGAAACGTTTCAACCATGGTTTTGAGAATCTCTCCCGGAGTTTGAGAGATTTGGACGTGAAAGGGTACCAATCCTGTCGGGGATCGGGAACTCTTCGCGAGAATGTCCAAAGTTTCAGCGGGATTTCCAAAATGTTGAAAGGAACTCGAAACATGTCAACCTTGGTTTTGAGAATCTCTCCCGGAGTTTGAGAGATTTGGACGTGAAAGGGTACCAATCTTGTCGGGGATTGGGAACCCTTCGCGAGAATGTCCAAAGTTTCAGCGGGATTTCCAAAATGTTGAAAGGAACTCGAAACATGTCAACCTTGGTTTTGAGAATCTCTCCTGGAGTTTGAGAGATTTGGACGTGAAAGGGTACCAATCTTGTCGGGGATTGGGAACCCTTCGCGAGAATGTCCAAAGTTTCAGCGGGATTTCCAAAATGTTGAAAGGAACTCGAAACGTTTCAACCATGGTTTTGAGAATCTCTCCCGGACTTTGAGAGATTTGGACGTGAAAGGGTACCAGTCTTGTCGGGGATTGGGAACCCTTCGCGAGAATGTCCAAAGTTTCAGCGGGATTTCCAAAATGTTGAAAGGAACTCGAACCATGTCAACCTTGGTTTTGAGAATCTCTCCCGGAGTTTGAGAGATTTGGACGTGAAATGGTACCAATCTTGTCGGGGATTGGGAACCCTTCGCGAGAATGTCCAAAGTTTCAGCGGGATTTCCAAAATGTTGAAAGGAACTCGAACCATGTCAACCTTGGTTTTGACAATCTCTCCCGGAGTTTGAGAGATTTGGACGTGAAAGGGTACCAATCTTGTCGGGGATTGGGAACCCTTCGCGAGAATGTCCAAAGTTTCAGTGGGATTTCCAAAATGTTGAAAGGAACTCGGAACATGTCAACCTTGGTTTTGAGAATCTCTCCCGGAGTTTGAGAGATTTGGACGTGAAAGGGTACCAATCTTGTCAAGGATTGGGACCCCTTCGCGACAATGTCCAAAGTTTCAGCGGGATTTCCAAAATGTTGAAAGAAACTCAAAACATGTCAACCTTGGTTTTGAGAATCTCTCCTGGAGTTTGAGAGTTTTGGACGTGAAAGGGTACCAATCTTGTCGGGGATTGGGAACCCTTCGCGAGAATGTCCAAAGTTTCAGCGGGATTTCCAAAATGTTGAAAGGAACTCGAAACATGTCAACCTTGGTTTTGAGAATCTCTCCCGGAGTTTGAGAGATTTGGACGTGAAAGGGTACCAATCTTGTCGGGGATTGGGAACCCTTCGCGAGAATGTCCAAAGTTTCAGGTGGATTTCCAAAATGTTGAAATGAACTCGAAACATGTCAACCTTGGTTTTGAGAATCTCTGCCGGAGTTTGAGAGATTTGGACGTGAAAGGGTACCAATCTTGTCGGGGATTGGGAACCCTTCGACAGAATGTCCAAAGTTTCAGCGGGATTTCCAAAATGTTGAAAGGAACTCGAAACATGTCAACCTTGGTTTTGAGAATCTCTCCCGGAGTTTGAGAGATTTGGACGTGAAAGGGTACCAATCTTGTCGGGGTTTGGGAACCCTTCGCGAGAATGTCCAAAGTTTCAGCGGGATTTCCAAAATGTTGAAAGGAACTCGGAACATGTCAACCTTGGTTTTGAGAATCTCTGCCGGAGATTGAGAGATTTGGACGTGAAAGGGTACCAATCTTGTCGGGGATTGGGAACCCTTACCGACAATGTCCAAAGTTTCAGCAGGATTTTTAAAATGTTGAAAGGAACTCGAAACGTTTCAACCATGGTTTTGAGAATCTCTCCCGGAGTTTGAGAGATTTGGACGTGAAAGGGTACCAATCTTGTCGGGGATTGGGAACCCTTCGCGAGAATGTCCAAAGTTTCAGGTGGATTTCCAAAATGTTGAAATGAACTCGAAACATGTCAACCTTGGTTTTGAGAATCTCTGCCGGAGTTTGAGAGATTTGGACGTGAAAGGGTACCAATCTTGTCGGGGATTGGGAACCCTTCGACAGAATGTCCAAAGTTTCAGCGGGATTTCCAAAATGTTGAAAGGAACTCGAAACATGTCAACCTTGGTTTTGAGAATCTCTCCCGGAGTTTGAGAGATTTGGACGTGAAAGGGTACCAATCTTGTCGGGGTTTGGGAACCCTTC